>NC_084975.1:16532053-16811088 GCF_963691925.1 Scomber scombrus | reverse complement strand
ACAGCCTTATTTGTCATGTTGTAAATTATGGAAAATGTTTTATTTATTTTATTTTTTTTCCCATTTGCTTTTCATGTTACTTCAAGTAACAAAAGGCAAAAGTGTAACTCAGTTTACTTGTTGAGTGCCCCCTCCCCTGTTTGTCCTCATCAACATTCATTGTGCCTTTCTGATGTGACTGTTATTCAGGTACTGGGCCCACTGTGGGCTCTTTTTAGGCAGGTCAGGAAAAGCCTTAAACTGGAAAAATTTATTCCGATTGAAGTGATTTTCAAGAGTGTATAATTTAGTTTTGTAAGACAGAAACCAATATTTCAAAATTGATTTAGACGTGTGTGTGTGTGTGTGTGTGTGTGAGAGTGTGTGTGAGAGTGTGTGAGAGTGTGTGAGAGTGTGTGAGAGAGAGAGAGAGAGAGAGAGAGAGAGAGAGAGAGAGAGAGAGAGAGAGAGAGAGAGAGAGAGAGAGAGAGAGAGAGAGAGAGAGAGAGAGAGAGAGAGAGAGAGAGAGAGAGAGAGAGAGAGAGAGAGAGAGAGAGAGAGAGAGAGAGAGAGAGAGAGAGATCAAATATTATACAACTGAGAAAACAGAAATTTTATTCAACATAAAAAATGAATGCATGTTCTCTGTACACTCACCAAAGATCTTATTTGAAATTGAACAGGAGGAATGTGTGTTTGTGTTTTTAAACGTGGCATGAAGGGCCGTTTTAGTCAAGAGCTTCTTTTACTGTAATTTAAGTTGATGTCACCATAATCTTTTTATTGATATATATGCTGAACTGAATTTTTCATTCTTTGTTCCAAAAAGTTTTGATGAATTTTTGTTGTTTGGCTCAGCTTCTGAAGTTTCCCATTTTAACAGAGAGTAATCCTGTTTTCACTGTTGACATTTTCAGTACAGATAGCAAATATTCTGTTCATGTAGTGAGTTATAACATGATCTTGTGTGTTAACCATATTGTTGTATTGTTATTTAAGACAAGGGTCAGCATTTTCTATTATCTGTTAACATTCCAGTTTTAACAAACCTGCTGTGCCTGTCATTTCAAATTGATACATGTTGAACCATTTCACTAAAAACGCTGCACAAATTCTGGCGTGATGCCAAACTTTGAGTTTGTAAAACTGTCAAGTGCTGTGTAGTATTTTTATTCCGCCTTTGCTTTTTTCTTTTATCAAAGCATTCAGGCATTTGTGTTCTGGTTTCTGGTTTGGCCAGAAAGTATGATGTTTTCCCTTTTCCTACATCTCCTCCTTTGTTTTAGTTTTTTATATATACCTCGACACTCTCTTTACGCTGGGAGTTCACCTCAGCCTTAATAATACAGTTTGGGATTCTCTTCTCTCAGGGACAGGCTTTACCATTTACACTGCCTTGACAAATCAGAGGAATAAATTTCTCCAAAAAAAGTTTTTCTTGCCTTTATTTTCATTACATTTTGTATATTTTAAATACCTGCCTGTCTTTCAGGTAATGGCCTTAGAAAAGCTGCAAAATCAAAATGAAAACAACAGATATTCAGGCTGTCAATTGTATGTCTACAGCATTCAAATTAAGATAAATAAGAGGTAACTCTATTTGTGGGATAAGCTTTTTTTCCAATAAGCATTGTGCTGTTGAACATATTTTGTTTTACATGGCATCTCTGTCAGTTTCAGTCTGCAGTCTGTGCCTCTTTGTCCTGTACTATACACATTTCAGCAAATTTTCATTGTTGGGTTACAATCCTACATTATGGAAATTGCTTGAACGTCAGTATGGTATGTATGACACCCTTTTAAAGCTGTTTAATTATGCAGAAAAGTGTAGTTGCTGAAATTTTGACAGATTTTTGATGATGAGTTTTTACCAGGCAGCAGTATTACACAGAAACATATTAGAAAACATATAGAAAAGTTCTTAAAGTAAAGACACAAAAAAGTGTTGTGAGTCAGTCAGTGCATAGTCCTATGCCAAGCTTAAAGTGTGTCCATTAAGTTTAACAGCATTTTGTAATATTCTCATTCACTGGGATGTGGTCATTGGGCCGATGATTGGGCATGAAGTCAGACTCTTTGACATTGTTAAATAAAAAGATGAGGTGCTATAATTTTCCCTGCGGCAGGTACTTTGCTACTTCTAATATTTAGCACACCCAACCGCATACAAAAGTTCCATCCAGAGCATTGCACACAAACACAGCCAGCGGCAGGAAAATGGCCACCCATGATTATGGGTTCATGGGACAATTACCCTCCCTTAGTGTGGGTTCCTGCCTAATTTTGTCTTACCTGAATGATAGTAAAAGCACAAATAATGTCTCAGTAAACTTCTCAGAGGTTATACAATGTACAGTAAATATAGAGGTCTGATGCTTGAGGGCAGCTTTTAAAATAGTGATGAATGGTCTACACGGTATGAATAATAGTCTGACTGTACACCAGCATTCATGCCCTGATGCTCAGCAGGCTCTAATAAATTCCTTGAAGGCTGGCGACTCCATCTCGTCAGCCCAAGGACAGCTACTGGAGTGTGTGACGATGTTTACTGTTTATTATTGGAGAGGAATTCATTCCAGTCAAGAGTAAAGACTAAGTATATCCTGGCTCTGACACAAAATTGTCACTATAATTCAATGGCATAACTTAGCGGACACTGTACCTGAAAAAAGCTATTAGGTCTTATTCATAACTGTGAAAGGACAATGTCAAGCCAGTATTAAATATAAATGAAACTAAAGGGCATTATCATGATTATCTAAAGCATTATCGGACAGTAACAATATCACAATGTTCTTTTACAAATGGTCTACATAAGAACTGAATGAAAAAAATAACAGACTTCCCTAAAAACAGAATCAGCAAAAAATAATCAACAAAGACCACCAACTGTGAGCCAGCTGTTGTAAACCAAATTTATATTTGAGCCTCATCACGTAACAATCTTCCAAGGCAATTCTTGTTTTAATTAACATTTTAATATTTTCCCTTTTTTTTAAAGTTTTAAGCATTTTTGTTGTTGTTGTATTATTTATTTTGTATGTATTCTTCAGTTTCAGTATCACTCCCTAACATCGTGCAGTATTACTGAAAGAGCTTTTCTATTGAGCGCCACCAGCAGCATCGAACATCTTCTTCCTGCCTTCCATGCCAGACATGGCCTCCACATTCTTACGCCAGTCACCCACCTCCATGGTCAGCTCCTAAAGTTTTCAAAACACATATTTAGACCATTATGTCTTTGCAGTTTCATTATTTTCCTTCCATATGCGTTTACTTGCGTAGCCATACCTTCTCTTGTTTGATGTCCTCTTTCTTCACAGATTTTAGATTTGCCCTCAGGTCCATGGAGCCCTTATTTCTGGATCCAAACAGAGCCCTCAGCATCTCATCTGCTGACACTCTTACCTTCCTCAGGGCCGGCTTCTTGAACTTCCCTCCGAGGTCCTGCACTTTTAGTTTCAATTGATTGATCTAGACATGGTGAAAAGCTTTGCTGGTGAGTTTATATTAATAGATGATATTTTTTCTTTTTTCTTTAAGTACGTCTGTTTTCAATGTGCATGACTCAAATATTGTGTGTTAATGTCCAGTTTATATTGATGTCATACGTCTTTGCTGTTATTGATGACTTTGGCCTCACAGTCATACCGCTCCTCATCCACCTGATCAATCATTGCATGGATCTGCTTACAAAGTTTCTACAAAACAATTACAAACACAAATATGCACACAAATATGCAGATTAAACACTAATTACTTAATTACTATTACTTTGCATATAACAGCGTTTTATGGTTACCTTCTCTGACTGTTTATCTGTGGCTCTCACCTGCATTTCTTCTATTTTTAGACCAGTGAGCTGCAGTGGTTTAAGCTTTTCTCCCAGGTAGCAAACCTTCTCTTCCTCTCTTGCAGCTTTCTCTGCCTCCAGTTGCTCTGTTGCACGAGTGAGCAAGAGAATCTGAGGAGGTCAAAGGTCAGTGTTTGCAATCTTAATGTTCGTAATATTCCTGTGTATTTCTACATGAGAAAAGTGTCACTCATTTTGACAGTTTTATGTACAGTGTGTAAGCTAATACAATAAGATATGACTATTTTTACAATTTATGTGATGTTTACCTTCAGTGATAGCTTTCGGGAGGCTGAAATCTTGGATTTGGGCTGAAAATATTACAAGATTTAACATATAAAACCTGACTTTGTAGTAGTAATGCAATTTAAACATACCACATGTCAGATAAATAGCAATTATTTTTCCTGAAATATGTTCCACTTTTATTGTTTGGTAATAATAATAACTTTATTTGTATAACACCTCAAATGCAGCTCGAAGTGCTTTACAACAAAACAAATTTCATGCACCAAGTGATCCACATAAAAAAGACATACAATGAACATAAAAACATCTAAATGTACCTCAGAAGGTATTTTGCCATGTGTACATGATCTGTAAATGGCATCTAGATCCCTGAAGCCTAACAGAACCTCTCCCTTTTCCCAATGGACACAGATTCACCACTGGTCCTCATGAACCAAAAATAAGCCGCTTACAAACTAGGAAAAAGCTTTGCTCACTGCCATGCTCACTGCTCTGAATGTGACTTTGTTACTTCACTATACAAAGACAACAGCAGCTTTCAAAGTCCAATATTTTAGCTGTGAGAAGAGTTATTTTTCTCATCTAAATACATGCAACCTCTATGCCAAATAATTACAGAATGTCTCCTTACTCTGAAAATTCCAGTCAAGTCAGGATACATTAGCAGCACAACTGACTCTACTTTCAGTATACTTTACAGATGTTAAATATTAACCCATCTCTGAAACCCATTGAGATGTAAATGAAAGCAAAATGTAGTTCACAAACACATCAACAAAAGATATAATGAGCAAGAGAATTGCTCATTATTAATCATTAATTGAAACTGTCAGCAATGCTGAAAGAGTCAGAGTTTAATTATTAGTATCATTATGTCTCTGGGTTTGCTGTACCCATCTTCACAAAGAGTTAGATTTGAATTTATCAGTCAGAGTAAATATGATATAGTACAGTAGTCATAATATGAAATTACAATCTACTCTAACTCAATCAAATTGATGTTTTTACATTTGTAATCCTATCCTATCTTCTTGTGCTGTGCCCCACTTGATTTTATTATTGCTTTCTTCCAGGGAAGCTGTCCAGCTGAGTGATATGATGCAGTCATGCAAACTACTTGACAGGTTAGTACAATGGGGCTATTATTCATAAACACATTGTCCGTTCATGTATCATTACCTTTATCTCAGCCCTGGGGGCCATGGGTGCTGGTGTGTACTGAGGAGAAAGAGTTAAAGAAAGTGAGAGATGAAGAAAGTGAATTTGAGCAGAGTAAGGCATGCAGGCTGTAACTTACGCTATTGTTTTGTCCATGTGGAATTTGTTGGACCGCAGAAACAAGCAAACAGGAGACACAGTTAAATATCTGTACATAAAATGTTTTCTGATAAACAATTAGAAACAGCAAACTCTTAAATTTTGTGATGATAGAACTTACTCGTGAGACATTGTTGAACCCTTCACAAAGAAATAATTAGGATGCAATAGGATTTGACAAAGAAAAACAAAAAAAGGCCAGTCACTGAAAATGACACATCCAGTATCAGAACATGGATTATGAATGTACAACAGACAGAAATCAGTATGACTTTTTCACTGCAGTTGGCTTTTATATACTATACTGATGCACCAAAGATAATCTATTATGAAGATGAACCACTCCACTTAAGGCCCGTCATCTGGTTTACAAAGCAGTCACAGGATCCTGTGTAGGCAGAAAACACAGTGTCTTGTGTTGCAGGTTTCTATTGAAAATGACTGACATCCTGCTACTTTCTGTGTCCTTGCAGTTACAGTAGTTAAAACACAAATCTTGCAACTTTTCCCTCAAAATACAAAGTCAAAATTTCCTTATCAGTTTATTATATCAGTAACCACTTCACTATCTGAATGACATGACAGCATCACATTTGTTCATCAAAATGTCTAATCTGGTTTGATATTTGATGCATTTATAGGCTATGATCAAAACCAGTTTAACACAAACGCAACTTTAAGTCCTGTACATCAGTATTTTCTATTATTACAGTTAAAGTTAAGTTAAATACAATTTGATCCAAATAAAAGTGTAATGTTTGAAAGGGAATTGATATCAGTAATGTGAGAGCACACTCTTGTCAGGAACATATCTGTGGTACAATGAGAAAAAGCACATAGTGAGATGTCCTCTCTTTTCTGCACTACTCACATAGCAGGCATGCAACACCACCCACCAGTCAGTCAGAAATTATTGGTCGGTCACCAAGGATTAATGAGAAAGCTCCGCTTGTTAACTCAACAACTCTCTACTGACTGATATGATTATCACCTCTTTTAGAAAGGGTAATGTCCTATCTGCAAACCAGATGGATATAAGTATTTGCCTTATGTTCATTCAAATTCTGAGCAGTGGTGTTATCTGAGAAGAATTTTTAAAAGAACACTTAAATATATAACATATATGTGTACCTTCTAGTGACTATTCCACTCTAACAATATACAGATACAAACAAAAGAACAACAGACATTATTGTTCTTTCTGTTAGTGTTGTTCAACAGCAGATGTCACGTTGCCATACTCAGTAACCTTTCTTTGCTATGTCTGTCATCCACATAATGTGATACACCCACTCAGCCAGTATTAAAGACATGGCTGGATTAACATGTAGCGACCAAGGTGAAAAACTGTGTTTGTACACACACCCCTTAATCTCTGTGTATGTACCCAACCCTGTCACCTGCAGGTTTACATCAACTACAGGGTTGGCTACACTGGTTTGCCAGACCCAAAAATCAACTAGCACTGCCACAGTAAGCTGTAATACAACCTTGCAACAGGATTTCCTATGTGTTAATAGTTTTGGGCGGTTTGGTTAAACACATCTTTCATGAGGAATGTGTATCTTGTCAGTACAATACATAACCTTCGTACTGTACATAAAGCAGTTTCGCATTTTGCTAAATATGTTGATTGTGTTGAATAATGTTCGTAAAATTGAATGTTTTGGACACATTTGTTGCATCCTGGGTGTTATTAGAAACAAGTCAAATGTGTGTATGAGTGTGTACAAGATATGCAATACTGTGTTATTCAAACCAAGAAGAGTAACAACATGTCTTTCTGCTTAAATATATTATTGATGGAACACGTGCAATGACTCTGTGTAATATGACCTCTGCACAGACTTCAGCAACAGCATCAAAAGTTCCAACTGCAGTGTTCACCCATTGTCAATACCTGTTTTTTCCTATTCAGGGTCACAGACAGGTTGGAGTGCCAGCATGGACTGAGGGATGCCAGGCTACTTCAGGCTACTTCACCTGACTTATACAATATATCTTTGGAATGTGGTAACACACACAAACACCACACCTGAGATTGAAACAAAGGACATTTCTTTGACATGAGGTGACAGCGCTGAACACAAAACTAATATTTCCAAGAGGATATTTACAGGTTTATGTGAAATAACCAAGAAAGTGCATTATGAATGTACGTTGTGTCATTACTTTTTTTTTACCCTTCTGTCCTCTTTCCTGTCCTTCTGCATTTGAACAGAAAACAGAATACATTTGCATGGGACTAAATCACTTTTCACATAGCATGTGTGTACTTTGTGGCGTGACTCTATAGAATGACAAAGAAAGTAAATATTGGTTTAATATTCACATTTTACCCTTTTCTACTTTTTGGCTCATAGCTGATAACATCCCTTGAAAGAATGAAAGTGTTGACCTTGATGGTATATGCCTCCTGTGATATGCCTCACTTCTCTGAGACTGATGATATGTTTTTTTGTTTACATGTACAAAGGCAGTGTTGTGTTTTATATAGGAGTCAGGATCAGTTTAGTGCAATTGCAACAGTCACACTGTGCCTATTTTTGGATCATCGACATCTCCTTCATTAAAGTAATTTTCTTGTCCTTATGTAATTATTCCATGCATTGTAATAAACAGGAGGGCCAACAATATTAAAAATGTTATTTTAGAAAAATAGAAGGCACCTTCACTCCTTCTATTGAAGCCTCTACCTTTAAAATGTGTCCATATGAGAAGAGAGTTATTTTATTAGCACATATAGATGGTTACATATGTGTAACCTAATATTGAGTGATGACACCCTCTTCAGGATGGCTCAGATATTTGTCTTCAAAGATACTGGCCAAAAATACCAACCTATAGTTTGACTTCCCTCACTGGAGACAGATGACAAGTTCAAGGCTCTGTGATTTAATTCAGACAAATCCACCTGGCAGAAGGCTCCATATAGAATGAGTCTATTTCAGGCCTATCTTACTCGCTCAACAGTCAGTGTTAAAAACCCTCTATGGCATGAATTATAGTTTTTTGGAGAAAAAAATATTTTTTGGGAGTTTGGGAGTCCCTGTTGATATATAAATCATAAAATGTGCCCCCCCCCCCCCCCCCCCCCACACCCCTATAAGGGTACTAAAATGTCATAGTTTTTTGAATACACACATGTAGTGGAATTAGGAGAAAACAAGCAATTTATCTTAGCAAATATGGAGTTTATTTTCATGTAAGCATTTAATGCAAAAAACAAATGTGTGTGTGTGTGTGTGTCTGGGCAGGGGTAGGGGTGTGGGGGGGCATGCACGTGTGCATGGGAGGGGAGTTTGTCTCTATATGTGATTGTATGTAGGCTATTTCTGTATATTTAAATGTGATTTTATTGAGCATGGTTTCACTCCCAGCATTTCTCTTTTAGCAAAATACAACTAGAATTTGTGATGTCTTCACCCTCCTGACACACATGCACACACATCATCATCTACACACACGCACAGTCACTCACCCACTAAAATCACATATGTCACTTGACTAGCTGATCCTTCAGTGACCCCTGACCTCCTAACTGTATCTCGAATCTGATTCTGGGGTCCACTTTTCCTCACTGTCATTCTCATCAAGCTCACTGTCCTCACTGTCAGAGGGAAACCCCCCTAACTGCCCAATCACATGCCTTCTTCCCATAAAGTTCTTACATCCATTTTCTAGGAATTAGTACAAGTTCATGTTTGTTTCTGATTTGACTATTGTCATAATTATATATCCCATTGCTCAATGCTCTCAAAACTTTAATATTATGGTTCTCGATCATCCTGAACCTCCTATTCCTGATCCAGCACAAGTGATACATGTGATCAAATTGGTATTAACTGCTGTAGCTGCTTGATAACAAACTGATGATTTGAATTGGGTGTGTTGGAGCAGGGACACATCTAAAACATGCAGGCAGAAGGTCCTCAGGACCCAGAGTTGAGTACCACTGCTTTGGCTTGACTGCCCTAACAAAAGTGGTCTAACTGCATGATTCTGCCCTGAGGCAACGAACGAAAAAACTGTTTTAAACACTGTTTTAGTAAATAAACGAAAACAAAATATATCTTCAAACATCCAAATATACTTATTTACATATTCATGCACATATTTTTATTTTTTAAAGTTGTTTGAATTTAAACATGTAAAAAGACAACATTTATCATACCAATTGCTGGCACTACGTTGCATGCAACTTTGGTACCTAAAAGGATTGCCCCACCCTCCAGTCAGAGGTCAAACCCACTTCTACCCCTAATTTTATTGGATGAGGACATGTCTTGTGACATTGTATTTAAATGTTTTAACCCTCTATGGCATGAATTTTATTTTTCTGAGGAAAAAAATATTTCACTCTACTTTTTGGGAGTTTGGGAGTCCTGATAAATCAATCATAAAATTTTGCGATGGATACAAATGGGTTTGTTGCCTCAAAGCAACAACATGCTACAAGGGTACCAAAACTTATAAACACATGTAGTGGAATTAGGACAAAATGAATGCTATTTTCTTGACTTCTTTTCTTCTACTCACTGTGGAACTTCAAAAAGCAGTTGCTAGTAGATGTGAAGCACAGGCGGATGTCACATTTCTGGCACTTTACTTTTGGAGTACCGTTGCACCCTGGAACTTTGCATCTGCCCTTCTTGTCAGACATCTCTATCCAGTGGGCTGTGGCATCCAGGCGCACATCAGAGATGGGGATTGCTGCAGTGGGTCCCCTTCTCTTCTTCTCCATGTATTCGTTATCAATGGTAGAACTGGATCTACCTCTCTTGCGATCCAGACACTTTCCACTTTTGCAGAGGCCTTCAGCGATGTATGATTTGAATGTATAGAGCCTCATTTGCTCCTCCTTTCTTATGCCAGTACCATCACAATCTCTTCTATACAGCAGCCAGGCTGTCACAATGGTCATGTCCAGCAAGTGGAACACCAGCCGGTGATACCACTTTTTGGACCTTATTTTGTTCCGGTACAGTGCAATCAGGGAGTCAAGTAGATCCACTCCACCCATATTCTTGTTGTACTCCTTCACCACAGCAGGGCAGGGGACTTTGATGTTCACCTTTTGCTTGCGGTCCCACCTCTCAACCTCTTTAACTGGGGATGCTTCGATGTAGTCACTCAGAAGGGTCACTGGGTGGTTATCATACCACTTCACTACATGCAAAGTGGTTTCTCCAACCACAGCCATCTTCTCTTCAAAAGAGACAAGTCCTGTTCTCTTCAGTTCAGGATCGCCCATCAAGTTGACACTGGGTAGTACATTGTTTGACTATTGTCAGAATTATACATCCCATCTCTTTCACATTCACAGTCCTGGTCCCAGTAATCCTGTATCCCTGATCCAACAAAACTGATGTGTGTAATCAACTGGATAGTAATTACTGATTGATAACAAACTGTTGATTTTAATCAGGAATGTTGGAGCAGGGAGGCTAGACATGCAGGCAGTGTCCTCAGGACCAGAGTTGAGTGCCACTGCTTTAGCATAATTGCCCTAACAAAAGTGGTCTAACTGCATGGTGTTGCACTGAGGCAACGAACGAAAAAACACAGTTTTAGAAGGTAAATGAAAACAAAATATTTAAACAATTAAATATACTTCTTTACATATTCATGCACATGCATATATTTTTCTTTGTTAAGTTAATTCACTTTAAACATGTAAAAAACAATATTTATCTTACCATTCGCTAGCACTGTGTCAAATGCAGATTTGGCTCAAAAAAGGATTGCTCTACCCCCCGGTCAAAGGTCAAACCCATTTCTACCCCTTATTGGATGTGGACATGTCTGGTGATATTACATTTAAAAAAAAAACATTAAAAAATTTAAAGGGATGGTATAATACCAAAGAAAGTGTTTCCTTGCCTGAGGGCAACACCCTGCCATAGAGGGTTAATCATTTGTATTTTAAAACGAAAATCAAATACCTTTTTTTGTTTTGTTTTTCAATACTCGTTTCTGAAAAGAAAATTGAATGACCAAAAGATACACGGACCCCTGACGCTGCCTTTAAGGACTATCGGCATACGACATCAGTGCTACTTAACTTTGAGTAGCTTGTTTTTTAATAATACAAAACAACAACAACAAAACAACAAAAAAAAACACACCAATACATTCTTTCTGTGCTTGGGGTATTAGTATATTGGCCCGGGTATACTTTCAATGTTTCCAGTTGGAGTCGTTTTTTGTTATTCTTTCTACGGTCTTCTTTCTGTTAGTCTCTTTCGGAAGATCGGTGCAACGTTTGAATTGGAAAGTACAAATTTACTAGGTGTACTTGAAGGCAGCACACACGGACCCCTGAAAAGTCATTCATCATCACGCGCTGTGTTCTGGTCGAGCTAGCCGTCGGTTTTACGCGCTAACCGGCGACATGTTTTACGAACCGAGGAGTCGGTCGTAACGTCGCCCTTACAACTGTAACCGTATCTATTTAGCCGTAAAATCAACTGGTGTATCTTTATCTAACTTAAGCGACACTTTCCTGTGTGGTGTGCTGGGAACTACCGTCTCGTGTTATGGGAGAAACACGGAGGTCAGACGAGCTTTGGGCTGTCAGCGATAATGTCCGAGTAACACAAGCCTGCTGCCAGTCTGACAGCTGTCTGATGATATTGTAACACTGGTAAGGATGATACTGTTTGTACTGGTAGCAGCAATATGACATTGTTGTTACATGCGTGGTGTGCCTGTGAAAACATGGCCGATCAGGTAGAGCTTAAGAGATTCTGACTGCAATGCAGTTAACCTAAGTGGCTTTTGCTAGCTTTAGCTCTAGCTAACTAACATTAGCTACCATGTTCATGAACGGTGGGTCAGTAGATAACTTTGGAACGACTCTATAAGCCATTTACAGCTAAGCTAAGTTAGAAGCGTTAACATCAAGTGTAGGTGAGGGAATCTGGCGTATTAGCATGTGAGCAAACAGAGTAAGGGGCTCTTCACACTGTCAACAACATATGCCATGTAACCAGGTGGTCTGCTCTACAGTCCTGACTGTTCGTGACAGAAACCTGGATTATAGCAGGGGCCACTCATCAATTTATCATTATTTCTGTTATAATATTATTTGTCCACAGATCAACTTAACATTGAATCATGCCTGGGAAACTGAAGGCCAAAATAGTGGCAGGGCGCCACTTGCCTGTGATGGACAGAGCCAGTGACCTTACAGATGCTTTTGTAGAGGTGGGTAAAGTTGCTTGAACTGCAAAGCTTATTGTTTTTCTTTTGATTGTATCATTCACGTTAGTAAAAGCATGTATTACATTGGTTTCAGTATGGTTGCTACATTATTGTCATTATTATTATTATTATTATTATTTTTTTTTTAATCTTTATTATTAAATTGTAAAGATGAGATTTAGAGCTGTGCTTTTGTGCATTTTATTTTCTAGGTCAAGTTTGGAAACACAACCTTCAAAACCGATGTCTATCCCAAATCTCTGAATCCACAGTGGAACTCAGAGTGGTTCAAATTTGAAGTAAGATGTTTGATGAGCTTCTCTTTCAACTATGGCAGCATTATTTTTAGTGCATGGGTCACACAGATGAATTGCAATAAACCTCAGCTTTCCTAACCTTTATTACACTGTCATCTCCTGTCTTTTTTCCATGTCCTATCCTGGATGTCTAGGTTGACGATGAGGACTTACAAGATGAGCCATTGCAGATCACAGTGTTGGACCATGACACTTACAGTGCTAATGATGCAATAGGGAAAGTTTATATTGACATTGACCCACTGCTATGCAATGAGGCTGCCTCTGTCATCTCTGGCTGGTTTCCCATCTATGATACTATCCATGGTACAAGAATCAATCAATAAAACCACATTAATCACAGTTGTTACTGATCCAGATACAGCTGTTGTTGATTAGATTTTTTGCTTCTGTTCTTTTAGGGATCCGAGGGGAGATCAATGTCCTTGTCAAAGTGGAGCTCTTCAATGATTTGAATCGCTTCAGACAGTCCTCCTGTGGGGTCAAATTCTTCTGCAGTGCGTGTGTCTTGATATTTATTACATTTGTTTACAATTTCAAATGCAACATGAATTCACAAAACAAATGCGTGAAAGGACAAAATAATTAAGTGTTAGGCATAAAGTTGATCGTCATAATCAAACTTCAAACTTAATTAATGCATCAGCAGAAAGGTGTCATTTCAGAGATCAAAGAAATTACAATGCCAACTAAAAAATACTTTGGAACATCTGAGGAGAAATTAGAGGAAACGTTTTCCTTTTCATTTAATATAAAATTATTTCACGTTTTTTGTCTATTTCTGTATGGTAGCCTCATCCATTCCACGATGCTATCGGGCAGCGATGGTGCACGGGTTCGTGGAGGAACTTGTGGTGAATGAAGATCCAGAGTACCAGTGGATTGACCGTATTAGAACTCCTCGGGCCTCCAATGAAGCCCGTCAGAGGCTCATCTCTCTCATGTCTGGTTAGAAATTTTACAGTAATCCTGATTTCAAATTTGTACAGTGTTCCCTGTTCCCCCCTCTTTTATTAATGTGGCTGTGTGTTACCCCCTGTGTAGGAGAGCTGCAGAGGAAGATAGGGCTTAAGGTACTGGAGATGGGTGGGAATGCAGTGGTCGGATACTTACAGTGTTTCGATCTGGAAGGAGAGTCAGGCCTGGTTGTCCGGGCCATCGGTACCGCCTGCACACTGGACAAACTCAGCTCTGGAAGTGCCCCCAATCCCAACACACACATGCACCCTAGCACAGCCCCTGCTTCCAATGCCTGCAATTCCCCCTCTAAGGATGGAAAGGAGTGAGTATGAACCAACAACACAAGCATGGACCCGGCCTCTTTTTATATGCAAGTTTCACTGCAAATTTAGTGTGTGAGAATGGAAAGATGATCAGTGTGTGCATGAGAGGGAGAACGTGTGGGCGAAATGTTTGTTAGTCTGTGTGTAGTCTAGCAGTTACTCCTGTGTGTGTCTCGGTATCTTTGATTTCCCTTTGTAGATTGTTTGTCTATTGTGTGTCACGTGTATTGCATCATGAAACTAACAGCACACGACATATCCTGAGACACACACATGTACAGTACACACACCGGCATCCTCAACCGCCCCCTCCCTTGTCTGCTCTTTTAGACCACCCTTGCATGGCTTTCTGCTCTGCCTCTGCATGTTCTAGTGCTGCATCTTTTAGTGAGTATCTAGCACATCGGGTGTTCTGTTCAGCTTCTAACCGTCTGTGTTTGTTCTGTTGTCCTCATCCTGGCTATTGAGTGGGTAGTTTGTCATTTCACCAGTTCCTGTAAGAATAGCATAGCAGTTGAGTGCATGTGTGCCTCTTATTAGCAATTATACACTGTATCTGTGTAAGTCTGTGTGTGAAATTGTGTGTATCAGGGATGTAAACATTTTTGGTGATGACTTTGTTTCTGTTACAGCTCCCCTACATAACCTGTGTAAATTTGATGAGAACATTTTTTTGGGGGGTGTGAGATGACTGGAAATATACACTTTTACATAATTGGTTGGATGAAAGATAGCAAGACTGATGACATGTACTGATGATTACATCTTCTTCTTTTTCCCCTCCTCCAGTAAACTTTGTTGCAGTTTGTCTGTTCACGTGATCATGGGAATATTTGTTAAAGTGATTGTGTGGCTTTCAGAAAGTCATCATTGAAATGCCATACTAGTTGATTCAGATTTTTTTCCATAACATGTTATTTTCAGTACATGTTTCCTTCTGCTTATTTCCTGTTTATTCTTAAAACTAAAGTGACTCAGACTGATAATTTTATATTTTATATGAATGTGTCTCAGTGAGTTAGCACAACCACTTCACTTATATCATAGAATTTCATTGACATTATTCATACATACATTTAGCACTACAATGTTTTCCCAATGCCATGTGCATTTAAAAAAACAACTAATTACTATATTTTATTCATTTAGTTTAGTTAGTTTTGAGTGATCGCCTTCTGTGTCATTCTCCCCTTAAATATTCAGTTTTAACACAAAGTAGATTATGGAAGCAGGAAGCAATTTTACTAAAGCTGCAAAATAGTTATTTTAATTATGATGATCAATCATATCAAGTATTTATTAATTAATTAATGGTTGAGGTTAACATTCTTAGTTTACAACTAGCCTAACTTTAGTATTTTTTTGTTTTGTCCAGACCTTTTATGTTATTGTCTTGGTTTCAAGCCTCAATGGGCTGGTTGAATAAAGGCTAAATTAAAGTAAAGGGGTATAATGTAAGAACATAGTTTAACATGAGCCAGAGATCAGGCCTTCAGATTGCTTTTTTCCCAACCAACAGTCCAAAACCTAAATATATTTCATTTATAAGAATATACAACCTAGAAAAGCAAACAAATTCTAACATATTTGAAGCTGGAACTATTAAATGTTGAACATTTTTGCTTGATTGTTAACTCAAACAATCAATCAATCAATCAATCAATCACTCCAGGGATACACATAAATACATTGTATTCTTTCTAGCATGTCCCTGTATTTATTTATTATTTAAATATACACTATATGGGCCTCTTTAGGTCTTTTAAAAATATATATATTTTTGATCCCTGCTGTGTTTGCATCCCTGCTGTGAATGTCTGTGTGAAAGTGAGATTTTTAGCTGAGGGTTATGCATGCGTTTTCAACTGCTTATACATGGCTTTAAATGGAATAAC
The DNA here is from genome assembly GCF_963691925.1 of Scomber scombrus. NCBI lineage: Eukaryota > Metazoa > Chordata > Actinopteri > Scombriformes > Scombridae > Scomber > Scomber scombrus. The sequence goes on along the minus strand of NC_084975.1, from coordinate 16,794,989 downwards.
AAGGCAAAGAGAGGGTGTGTTTTTACACCCTCTCTTTGCTGTTCTTTTCCTTTTTCACCCTATTGCAATGTTGTGGTGTCGGTTGTTGTGTGCGTTTCTTTCTTCCTCTCTGGCTTCATTCGGTCTGGGATGTTTTGCGTGTGTCCAAATCAGTCCTCTCTCTTCCTCTGTCTGCGTGCTGATTGGCCCAGGTCTCCCCTAGCCCACGGATGCCGCTCCACCCACAACAGCCCCGTGCATTCGGCCTGCAGCTCCCAGAGACTGTCCCAGAACTTCTCTGTCTCTGTTCCCACACTCATCTTCACTGGTATGCAGAGGCAGGGAAGTAAATAAATGTAGTCGTAAAGGAAGTTGTTAGAGATAAAAAGAGAAGTAGATGGTGATGTTTACAGTATATGTAGGCTGAAAACTGAATAGACTTTTTTTCTGGAGTCTGGACAGTTTGATGTAGGAGAAACATTGTAAAGCAAGGTTGTAGCCAAAGACATCAAGATGAAGCAGGAAGGCAGACCCTTGTACCTTTGTCACAGAAAGACCAAATGTCTCCACCTGTTGTTTCTTTTCATGCCGAAAGGGGGAAGGTATACAGTATGCCACTCAAGTCAGTCTTTGTTTTCATTGGCTGTTTGCTACAAAAAGAGTCCGAGGTGTGGCTTTAACTCTGAGGAAAGGCTTGTGATCTCTCTACAGTCACCTGACCTCCACTGGGACACATGCTTTATGCTCGTCATCCTGTGTTGGATCTCACCTTCTTGTGTTTTGTCATGTTGCTTTTCCTTTTAGTTTGACGTGTGTTTGTTTGTTTGTGTTTTTTTATATTTTGCTTTCCATGCTTGCTTATTCGTTCTCCAGCCATCCGTAGCACCTCAAACACACCTCACCCAAAGCACACAACATCACACATTTAAAAAGTCACCTTTCCCACTTAATGGGTACACTCATCTGCTCCCTTGTGTGCAGCCACATAAACACATGCACACACACAAACACATATGCTCAGGGGGTGAGGTGATGACTGACGTGAGTGTGTGTGTGTGTGTATGTGTGTGTTTGTGTCATGTTCTCCTTCTGGCAGGCCGGTATTTGGTGAGGACCTGCCCTCGTCCTCCGGCCCGCCTACCCCTTTCAGAGCCCTTCCCACCTCCTCCTCCTCTCCTCCCCCCTTCTCTCCCTCCAAGCCATGCAGCCGCCAGTCCTCATCATCAGACACAGACCTCAGTTTGACGCCCAAGACGGGTAAGCACACGTGGCCCCGTCCCCTTCCCATGTCACCCCCCCCCCCCCCTTCTCCTACACTTCATTGTGGTGCTACTCTGGTGGTGGTTTTTGATTATTTTTATTTTTATTTTAAAAATGTGTGTTTTAAAAAAAAAAAAAGATTGAGTTTAACGTTATTTTTTTCTATTTTTTTCAATTATTTGGCATGTTCCATCCTTCCCATGTGCTCAGGGGTCTGGTGTGTCTTCTTTATTCACACTATTGAAAAAAATAGAAATAAAATCTATGAATCTAGCGTGAAGACACAGCAGATCTCTTTGTAGTAGTTTTGTTCCTCTGTTGTTGTGGCCTTTAATAGAAGCACTGTGTCTCATGAGGGGCTGTTGTTGATCTAAGGTCAGTCCTTCGTTAGCAGCCATTATGGTTAATCATTGAGGGAAAAGGTAAGTTCAGTCAAATTCTGCTACAAGGACTACTTGAGCACATTTTAAAGGAGTTTGCCCTCGAATGCCACATAGCCTGAACAACTTTTTTACCAGAGTTGCCCCCACCTCCCGACCCCTCAGGAGGGTACCAGCAGTCCTCCAAGCCCACCTCCCTCATCATTTCTTCCTTCTCCGCTACTTTCTTTTTCTCATTTTCTTACCTTCTGTTTCTCTCGTGCTCCCTCTCTCCTGTATCGTCCTGTCTCTCACCATTTAATTTATGTTAACTTGCCCAAATGCATCTTTCGCATACCTGATTTCTCTATGCTCCTGTCTCCTTTCTCCTCCTCATACCCTCCGTCACATTTGTTGCACTTCTGCTCGCCCTCCTCATGGCTCCACCTGTCCATTCTCAATATATCTGTTTTTCTCTATGCACCTTCCATCTGTTTTTCTGCTGGATAGAGGAGCCCCAGCCAGTGAGACGCAGGCCTGGGATCTTCCTCTGCCCCAGCTCCCCCACCCTCTCCACAGACACTTTGTCCCTTCCTGGTACTGGCTCAGTGGGCTGTGGTCACGGCTCTGCCCCCAGAGCCACCACCCCGCCCCCTCCCTCCTCCATCCACTCAGACTCTACCTTGCTGAGAAAGAGCGTGTCCTTCAATGAGGACCTGCTGCTGGCAGCCTCCGGTATAGTAGGACTGCTGTGTGTCATCTAGTAAAAGAACCTGATAACAGCGCCATGTGAGCCTCTGTAATGTAACGACATCTTAAGGGTGAACAAGCCACAACAGACTTGTTCTCTGTGCAGAATATCACATTATAATTGCACATGGGATTAACAGCAGCACTGACCGCACCTAGAAACATTAACTCAACATGCATGATATCACTGCTCAGTTGTGTTGGAGAAACAGCACTACTGTCTGACAGTCCGACTCAGACTCCTCCTACCCCAGCATGCAGTTTGATGTATTTATCAGGTGCACCCAGTTCTCACTCTATCTGAATAAGACAAAAATATTTAGAGTAGTTTAGTCTTATGATGAGAAGGTGCAGGAACAGTTCCTGTACTCAATTTATGGTGTTAATTGCAGTTCAAGTAGTTGCTTTCACTTGATTTGTCATAATAACATTAATACTGCAATGTAATTATCAACTGACAGTGTAACTGGCTTTTTGGTCCATCGACGTGTGTGCTATTAGTGATAAGACTGAAGCCAGACTCTCCTCTGTGATCAGGAATGGGCAGTGGGGGCAGTGCCGGGAAGGAGGCGGGGCCTCTGAAGACCCTTCTGAGACAGCAGACACAGACAGCTCTGGAGCAGAGGGTACGGCAACAATCACACTCACACTCACACATGCTCACACACGCATATATACAGATTCACTGTATGTGCAGACATTTGCAGCTGAAACGGACTGCAAAAATGGCAAATCAAAGCAATGCGTTGTATATGACATTTTGTCTCGGGGTGGAACCTGACTGGCTAGCTGTATTCATGCAACACAAATAATAAAAAATAGTTATATTTTATACAGGGTTTCTACGAGGTCTAAAATTTAATAATCTCAATTTTAGGCCTACAAAAGTCTTAAATACGGCCATATGTTGCATACTAGGTCTTAAATTACATTTAGTTAGGTCTAAAATATGTATGTTCATTTACCGCTTCCTTTTTTTTTGTGTGTTTGTTTTGTTAAATTACTGATTGAAGTTGTGACAACTTTCCAATGGCTCTCTGTCTGCTCCACGGAGGGTTCAGTTCCGCCTCCTCTGAGACAGAGGAGAGGAGCAGCTAACGTAAGCCTCTGCTATAGTCTCCTGTCGCTTCTCATCGCATTGCTGTCCTCTGCTCTCAGAGAGTCTGTTCACGACAGGAATACTACTACTTTATTCCACCTAGCTGTTCTGTATAAAAGGTCCGGACACTGAATGGGGGACAGAGTTGCTCCGTCAGTAAGCGGCTACAGGACGCTGTTATTATCAGCTGTGGTCGAGCGAGGTATAGAGTGAATGAAGTGAGGGAGCGCTGACAGTAAGAAAGCCAGTGAATTAAATCAATAAAATGTTATTTTCTGATTTTTTTCACAGCGGTTACGTTCAACAGCACAAATAAACTTCCCCACTCCACTCTGCAGCTCTGCCTTAAGCCTCTGAATCTGAAACACCTGCATGCTGTTTAAAACACAGCAGCAACATTATGCTGGTTTGCTTGGTTCAGTTTAAAAAAAGCAAAGTCTTAATGAGAGATCTTCTTTATTTCCATCTGTACAATAAATCAATTCTGATCCTGATCCACTTCTAAGACATCTGGAAGTCTTTTACAGATAAGCAGACAGTTAGTTTAGTTATTTGTAGAAAAAAATATTTACTGAAACAGTATTTTATATGTTCATGAGTAATTAACTAGTTGAACTTAAATAATTATTTCTGCTCTCTTTGTTTCAGAGCCAAAGGAGAAGAGCTTAAATATATGTAGATGCCTGCGCACACACTTACTCACTCCATTCTATATACAGTACTAGATTTGTTCTTGATCTTTCATGAGTTATTCTGTGAATGGCAATACATTTTGTTACTTTGAAAGTAATTCTGGGAATTCCTTACTTTTTTGTACTTCGTGTAGGTCTTAGATTTAATTCATAATTGTCTTAAAAAGGTCTTAAAAAGTCTTAAAGTACGTATAAAGTGAATTCAGCCATTTTCTTCTAAACACATTAAATAGGTCATAAATGTGTTTCTCAAAAATGTGTAAAAAGCATTTCAACCATTTAGATTTGAATTGTGGAGCTAGGCTTCACAAACTGTTTCAAAATTTCTGTGTTCAGGATTTAGTGGGCGGGTCTGAAAATCAATGCCGCATTACGTAACGCGGCGGTGATTAGCACAAACCCGCCCCTGCTGCTGTAGCGGTATAAATACATTCAGCGTACACTACTACTACTACTACAGTCTACAGTTAGCCAGTTAGCTGAGTTAGCCGCTGAGTTAGCAGCTGAGCTAGCAGCAGAAAGCTCCCAGACGTAGCGTCCATGTTTCGGGTAGAGGTGGTGACTTTGATTGATAGGTGACACTTGGTAGGGGTTTCAGCGAACTCGGCAGGCACGCCCACAGCGTTTGGGAGCAGAGAAAGAGGTTGATTTTTACACGACTTTGAAGCCTAATTTCATATATTTGGCAATTTTTTTTAATCATTCAAATTTGGCAGGTTGGTTAACAACACACTTTTCTGTGGTATGTCAAACTCAGAACACATATTTATTCTTACTTTACATGGACTTTAAATTTAACTTGATAAAAACTTGCAGAAACCCTGTTTATAGCCATAAGCAATCATTAATATCCTATAACTGTATATCCTTCAAACTTGAACAGTATTTTATTTCACTAAGAGTATTGTATGTTAAATGTTGTTAGGTCTAAAACAATTTTACGTTCTATTTATTTTAGAGTTTCATGGCTGCTGCATTTTTATAGAGTTGCCAGTTAAAATGTCTTTGTAGCACCTACAATGAAAATGACGATTTTTTGTCTTATGTCAGTGTAAGTCAAAGCAGCGAGCTAAGTGTTTTACATTTGACAATTGACTCTTGCGTTTCAGCCTCTGATGTCAGCATATAAGGTCAAACAGTTATTTAGCGTCACACAGCACTATTTACATAGCTGCATTCTTTGTGAAAGCTGACAGATTTACACTGGTGAGGTGTTAACTGTTTTATGGGCAATGGGTCTGTGTAAGAACAAGTAATGTTCCCTTTTTCTGTCCTCTTGATCACTTGTGCTACTCAGGGAGCGTCCTCCTCTGGGTTATTGTTAAACGCCAGGGTATGTCCCATCAGTGTGACACACTTTATCCACCTCTCCCCCAACACCCTGACCAGCTGATGGCCACCACTCGGTCTGAATCAACTTCTAACCCCATCTCTCCTCTACTGTTTGTAAATCTCAGAGGGCCAGGTTGGCTTGAGCCAACATGCAGTGCGTGACCTTGCGTTTGCTTGGTTAGCCACTGCACTCTTAAAGATTCACAGACATGTTATGTGGAGGTGCTGGAGAGGAGTTGTGTTCCCTTCAGGTTTGAAGGGTGTGACTGTGTGTGTGTGTGCCATTTGGATAGTCATGTTGAACTCCTCCTTCCTTTCTTATCCCGAGCCTTGATTTTTGGTTCCCTGTGTCGACGACGGGAATGAGCACGCTCACGTCATCACCTCATTCTTGCCTCCTTGCTCTGAGCGGGAGGAGCTGTCAGTCAAATTAGTAGTAGTGACTTCCTTACAGGATTATTGGACAAGAAAGAAGCTAATGGTAGTCCTCCTGCTGTCTGCCCCCTAAAGACATTCATCAAATATACCTGCATGGTTGAAAATCCCAATATGGTTTTCTTTAATGGTGGTCATCACTTCATCTTAAAATGAATACCAAGATGCTAACAAGCAGTCCAAGTATTCGTAGTTCTTCTTGCGAGTGAATGCATGGATCTGCATTATATCGTGTGACTGGAGGCAAAGGACCAGCTGTCCTGTTGGAGGATAGGGAGAAGCATGTAAAACAAAATCCTGATCCTCAGCCTGGACCTTGTCTTTGCGTGTGTGTGACTTTCACTCCCAACTCCAAACCAAAGTAATGCATTTATATAGATTTGAAAGGATTGAATGAATCACTTGATCAATATATCTACACTTTATTGAAAAATATATGTTCTCAATCACTTCCAGATCTATTTGAAATGCTGTTGAGTTTTGTCTATACAAGTACAGGCAGTAATGGAGCAAGTGGGGGAATCCTTCGGGGTGCACCTTGCATGTGGGGAAGGGGGTGGGGGGGTACACCATCCTACTTCAATCCTTGCTGCATGTTGACACTTTCCTAACACAGTGTCCTATTCTACACACAATGCAGATTCATCTTGTAATTCTCTTTATAATGATCATTTAAAATTCAGTTTTTGGTCACAGTAAAAATTCAATACATTTTGTTTGGGACTATTTTTTTCTACAATACACAAATAGGAAAAAATATAGTCTCAGATCTGATGAGCAGTTTTATTTTTCTCTAATTTGATTTTGTTTCTCTGATTTATGATTCAATAACTTATATAGGGTCACTTTTGGAACTCTTGGTGTGATATATATCCAAAATGTTCTACAAATTAGTTTAGGCTAGTTTGACATTAGTTTTATATTTTTAACATAAAGTAGCTATTTGGTAAATCTTGTATCCTTGAAGAAATATCTGACATTAACATTTATTTTTACTTGTATTACTTAAACCTGACCAAACAGGACATTCACATGAACTGTTCACCCAAAATTTGCACTTGAGCACACAGATAGTTAAATTATTTATTTACTCATAGAAAGCTATAGAAAAATATCATGAAACACTAAATATGATGTGTGTGACCTGGCTGCTTTCTTCCTGCAGGAATTCCCCTTCTTCACTTTGATGTCATTCCCACCTGGTTTTCTGGTTCATGTTGGCGGAGTGGTCAGCGCTCGCTCTGTTAAATTGCTGGACCGCATACACAACCCTGGTGAGTTCTGTGTACATAAACACACAATGTCCCAATGTAGGTTGTACATTGTCCTGTGAAATTATATGATTGAGCTCCTCCATTTAACCTTTTGTGTGAGTGTCCAGTCTTGTTACAACTGGCGCACCTATGTGTGGTTCTAGTCCCATGTTTGCTTGGCCTGAAATAGTGTGTTGAAAGACTTGAGTTATGTACAAAGCACTGGTCCTAAACAGGTGAAAGCTGTTCCTGGTTACAGTCATATAGGCTGCAGTTTTGTAGCATTTTGGAAACAAAGTTAGGATAGGCTATCAACACCTGCATCAAACGGTTTTGTGGATAGGGGCATCTTTCACCTTGTGGTTTGACTGACTGGCTTTGTGTAATGTAGTCTGTGCTGGTCATGTGATGGCTGTGTGTGTTTGCATGTGTGTACCTGCTGTGTGACTGTGTGTGCTATAATGTTGCCCCCTGGAGGTGAGGTGCAGTAGTGGTGCATGGCTTCAATCTGTCGCTTGCTGCTTCTGTTGTGTGGTGTTGTTGGCTGCAGGTGGTGCTGTGGTGAGGTATTGTGGTGTCTTATGCTCTGCTGCTTTGAGTTTTAAAATAGGCTTCTTATCTCTGTGTTGAAATTCTTTTCTTTAATTAATTAGACTGATCATAATGAGACACTTGCTTGTTTGATGGTACCTGCCCTTTTGAATGTGTTGGATTCTCCTGGGCAGCCTCAGTAACTCATTGCTCGATTCAGTTGAGCCCTTTTGTAGTGAGGATGTCTGAGAATTTAGGGAAAAGGGGAATGCTGATGAATGTGGGCCAGGTTAGGATAAGCAGGTTTTTTTTTTTAAAGGTGGACATGGGGAAACAAAATCTGTGCAAAAATGACAGTTGGCAACAACACGACTGTCATGCAGCGATTAAACCTACAGTCTTCCTGACTAAAACAGTGAAAATAACGTAGTTTTCATACCCTGGTCCAAACAGCAAGCTTGGAAACAATTCTGAAAAGAGCCCTGTTCACTGTTGTTATGCCCAGACTTTATCTACAGATTACATTAAAGGTATCCTGTGGAGTAGCAGCGCCATGGATCAATGTTTTTACAAGTCGGACCATATTTTGTTCGTATTGTGAACAAGGATACATATGGTACATGTTCAATTCTCATACCGATTGTTTCACATTATTCCACTAATTGACAGTTTGTGATGGTAATGCATAAAGGCAGTAAAGAAGACTGCTTGTGAGTAAACATGATTGTAAACAATGCTTTGCAAAGGATTTAAAATATTCAAATGTTTTAAGGAAAGTAATCAGCACTCTTATTAGACCTCAAGGACATACACTACTGGTCAAAAGTTTTAGAACACCCCAATTTTTCCAGTTTTTTATTGAAAATTATGCAGTTTGATGTCTCATTGTACTCTGAAATAAAAGCATAGAACAAATAAACAATTGAGGTTAAAAAAGAAATCATGGAATCAATTTATAAACCAAAATATATTCTAAACTTTTGACTCATCAGAGTAGCCACCTTTGGCAGATATAACAGCTGAACACACTCGTGGCATTCTTTCTACAATGGAAATCAAATATTCTGCAGAAAGTTCTTCCCAACTCTGTTGCAGAAGTTCCCATAAATGTGTGGCACCCAAACCCGCTCGGTGGGGTTTAAGTCTGGAGACTGTGCTGGCCACTTCATGTTTTCAAGCTTACCATCTTGTTCTCTTTTCTTGAGGTAGTTCTGGCATAGCGTGGATGTATGTTTTGGGTCATTATCTTGCTGTAGGATGAACCCCTGACCAACTAGGCGCATACCAGAGGATACTGCATGGCGCTGCAGAATGCTGTGGTAGCCGTTTTGGTTCAGAGTGCCTCTCACTCTGTACAAGTCACCAACCCTGGATCCAGAAAAACAGCCTTAAACCATCACACTTCCTCCTCCATGTTTGACAGTTGATGTCACACACTGAGGAACCATCCTTTCGCCTACTCGACGGTGTACAAAAACATGCGTGATGAACCGAAGATTTCAATTTTTGATTCATCAGTCCATAACACCTTCTTCCAGTCTTCAGTAGTCCATTGGTGGTGTTTCATGGCCCAGGCAAGCTTCTTCTTCTTAGTCTGACGTCTTAGCAATGGCTTTCTTGCCTCAACTCGACCTGTCAAACCTGCAACTCGAAGTCTTCTCTTCACAGTTGAAACTGAGACTTGCTTACTACGACCACTATGAAGCTGTGCTTGAAGTTGTTGTCCTGTGAGCCGCCTATCATGCAAGCTGTTGACTCTCAGAAACTTGTCTTTTGATTTGTTGTGACTTTGGGTCTGCCAGACCGCTTCCTTTCAGAGTTTCCCCCAGTTTCTGAGTGCTTTTTGATGGTGAAGGAAACTACTCATTGACACCTTGACTTTCTTTGCAATTTCTCTGTAGGAAACCCCTACATTTTTATGTGTTATGATGGTCTGTCTCTCTTCCATTGTTAATTGCCTTTTCTTGCCATTTTTATAGCAACACACTACTTTCTGCAGTACAATACTGTTCAAGTAATGCTCACAAGGGTATGGTACCACAGTGTGTTCCAACACGACTTTTATGCAGACAGAGGGGGTTGTAAGAAATTAAGAAGAGTTGGGACATCTGTAGGAATTGATAGCACCAACTTTCAAGGCTTGATCAACCTCCATTGCTGCAGAACAGCTTTAAGTTGTTAACCCATTTCTTGTTCCCTGAAAAAGGCCATTTTGTATAATTCTGAAATATACATTATCTTTTAGTTTTGGGTAACCTTACCTTTTTTTTTAACCTCTGGCAGTTCACCACTTACCTTTGTACTATTTCAAGCTATTCATTGGACTTGAACTGCTTGATTTTCAATAAAGAAGTGGAAAAATTGGGGTGTTCTAAAACTTTTGACCGGTAGTGTACATGATAGACTTTGGTGAGAAACACTGAATGTGACCATAAGTGTTGTTTGTTGATAAGAAAACTCTAAAAAAAAGTTTGGAGAGTATACTGTGAGTTATGTCACGGTCAGACCTGAAATCCACCTGGCAAAATTTTCTTCACGTGTTGGCCAAAAGCAAGGAGACAGGAAGTGGCATGGGTGTGGTTAGCGTGTCCAGCAGACTAATTACAGCATCCCGCTAAAGTTGTAAATTTAACAGCATTTTATCAAACATTTTATCATCCTTAACCTCTGTCATTCTCTGTACAGTCAGCGCAGTGACACAGCAGCTCTTCTTCTTTGCTGTTTGTATTAGTTTTCTGTGTAGCTATGAATCAAGAATGTAAACTAACTATATTTTTTGAATAAGGGGGTCAATCCCACCCCTTCTCTCAAACTGGCTGTACTTTGGAAAGCTGCTCAAAGCAAACGATAAAAGAAACCGGGATGTGTTTTGCCATGTTCCACATAAATCTGAATAGGAAGTGAAATCCTGTCTGACTGCACTTAGATTGCTACTGCATGCTCCCTTTTTTTTTTTTTTTTTACGTTATGTAGTTTTTTTTCTTAAATCTTCTCAAAATGTGATCAGGGCCTGTAGCTTTTCTCATCTCTTATTTTCTTCTTTTCCTTGTCAGTCTTGTTTGAGATTGTGTTTGTAGGCCTTGATTTAGTGACTGTGGAGTGCTGTCTGTCTCTTCTGCATAGTGACTGTGGAGTGCTGCTGTTGTGCTGTGCTTGTTTGTTAGACTATCTCTTCTTTTCTTTTTCTCTCTTTCTGTACTAACGGTGTTCTGGCCCAGCCTTGGGTAACACGCGCTCATACAAACTGCTAGACTGGAATAGTGTCACTGCAGGTATTTCCCCCCTTTTACTGCTCTCACCCACAGGAGTGATGGCAGCTCAGTGAAATGGATTGAATCTCTCTTGTTAAACATGCACTCAACACTCGACGATTTTGACCCAACACTCACTGATTTTTACCCAACTCGCCTGATAGTGTATCGCTAATAACTGATGAGTTCAGTGAGCTGCCATCCTCCTCTCTCTAATCTGTGTGAGTGTGTGCTGAGCTGAGTTGAGCATGCGCTGTGTCCCCACCCCACCCCATCCAGCCTGGCCTGGCTAACCCCCTCTGCCCTCCCCCCGCCCCCCACACCCAGCTCATCCTGCTGCACTGAAGCACTGCAGCTCCTCCCTAACGTTGTCCCAGCGCTGTTCTAATGCTTCCTGAATCGGCATCATGGTCAAACCTTCCTAGACCAGAGGAGGTTTAGGAGGTTTACTCTGTGACAAAGAACCACTGACCGGGCATGTGCATCCCTAACTCACTGGGCCGTATTCATACTGAGAGAGAGAGAGAGAGAGAGACAAGGAGGGATGGATGGATGGATGGATGGCTGGATGGAAGGCAGGGTGATAAGACGGGTGGTAGTATTGGAAAATTAAAACATGGATTTGGGATGTATGATGGGGAAAGAGGTGAGCTTGGGGAATGGAGGAAGTGTTTTAGCAGTCAGTGATCTCGACCTTTTTAAAACTAGATTTGATGGACTCTAGTGAATGAATATGGCCCTTCTCCGCCCATGAGCGTGCACAATGGCCATGAGCGTGCAGTGCACGTTGGTGAGTCTGTGCCTGTGTGACATCCTGCTTCTGGTTTAAAGGAACCCACTTGTGGGCCTGATGCCTGACCATCAGTCATTCTTCTTCATCTCTTTAGTTGATCTCCCATTCCTTTTACCACCCTGACTCATTCCCATCCCCTGTCTCACCAAAGCAGCTGAGTTTCTCTCTCTTTCTGGGGCCCCGTCAGCATGTGGCCCTCCCAGGGAGTCATGGGGTGCGGCTCAATACTCTAATGTAGCTTCTTTCGTGTCTTGTTCACTGATACAGAACTACTAAATTAGTGAAACTTTAACTCAAACTATTTTTCTGAACAGTGCTAATAAAACAGAGGTGGTAGTTGAGCAAAGCCTCATGAGACTATTGAAACACACCCATGGTTTAGCCTAAGTATGATGAAGGCTCAATCCCTTTTGACTTTAAAATCTTTGTCTCCAGGTTAGGAAACATTTTTCCTTACGTCAGGCACAGTGTCTTTTATATAACGACTCTTTATACCGGCAAGCAAGATTTTCTCTCTATACCTCCACAGCCAAAACTTACCTACTGGCTGCCTCCTTTCTGTCAGTGCGGCTGAGGGAAAGGAGATTAAATAGAGAGAAAGACAGTCAATTTGGTTTTAGACCATGTACACTGAGAATATTAAACACTTAAACACACACACACACACACACACACACACACACACACACACACACACACACACACACACACACACACACACACAGAGACAACTAACCTATCCATTGACTTTGCCTTCATCATCCTCAAATTGTCATAAATCACTCTCATTGTCACTTTGTTTTACAAAATGATAATTGGTTTTGGCTTGCTTTGATACACCGATTAACCCATGAATCACCAGAAAATACAACTTGTACTGTTTGCTGTCTGTTTATTTTCTGGTAAATTCAGATATCAGATGAGATTAGATGCAAACTTCCAATGTCAAATTTCTTGTTAACATGTTTATACTTGACAGGCTTTTGAAGTTTTAATAGATAATTAATCCAATCTGAAAGCTGTTTGATTCAGAATTTTGTGTTTTTCAGATGAGCCAGAGACTCGCGATGCCTGGTGGGAGGAGATTCGCCAGGAGATCAAATCTCATGCCAAAGCTCTTGGTTGCCATGCGGTTGTGGGATACAGTGAGAGCACCAGCATCTGGTATGTCTGTGTATACACACGACAAAATCTCTTCCGTTTAGAACTCCAAATTTGACATTTCTCTGTGTTTTAGCTTTTTGGGTACATTTATTGTTGAATCACTTAGCTTTCATATTGATTTTAAAATAATTGTACCTGTTTTTAAAGCACTTCATGGTTTAGCAACAGCATATTTATCACAGTTTCTGACAATGTACGAACCAGTACGGCTCCTCAGGTCCTCGGACAGGAATCTTTTAGCTGTTCAAAAAGTCAAAACTAAAACACAGAGAGAGAGCGTTTTGTTTTTACGCCACGAGCTGGAACAGACTGCCTGAGGACCTGAGAACAGCTGGAAGTGTGGACATTTTTATAAGGAAACTCAAAACCTACCTGTTAAGCCTGGCTTTTGATTCATAATTTAATAGTTTATAGTCTTTTTATTTTATTTTATCTTATTGTGTTTTTGATGTTTTAAATTTTTATTTATTAATACATTTTTTGTCTTCTTTATTTTACACTATTTTATTATTATCATTCTATAGTTTTATCTTCTTATCAATTTTATTTCTCTATTTCTTTTGTCTTTTAATTTCTTTTTTAACCTAGCTTCAGTCCAGCTTTTATTAAACCCCAGTTTTGTACTCTAACTTATAATAAACCTTTGTTCTTATTCTCTTTTATTTTACTTATTTAATTATTTTAATCTAATTAATTATTTATTTTTACTTATTTAATTTACATTTTTAAACATTTTTATCATTTTTATTTTCTCTTGCGTGCATTGGTCATCCTTTTTTAAAAATGTTCTTCTTCTTCTAATTATTATTATAATTATTATTATTTTTTTTTTTAATTTTGTCACTTGTTCTGTCTTATCAGCTAACTGTAAAGCACTTTGAACTACGCTAGTCTGTATGAAAGGTGCTATATAAATAAAGTTTGATTGATTATAAACCAGCTTGTTGTGTGCTTAAATTTACATGTACTCTCTTCTCCCTCTCCTACTGTCTCCCCCTTTTTTTTCCTTTATCCCTCCACCTCCCCTCAACACAGTGAGGAGGTGTGTATCCTGTCAGCGTCCGGCACAGCAGCCATCCTGAATCCTCGGTACATGCGTGAAGGCTGTCTAGACATTGGCAGCACCGACCACAGGTTATTTTCATTAATATATGTAAATGTGTACAGTTTGTCAGTACAGTCTAGAATGAGTTGTGGAGTCTCATACCAGACAGTGTGTGTTGTTTGCCAGGTTTGAGGATCCATCTCCCCCGAGTTGTGGCTTCTGTCACATACCGTATGATGAACTCAACATGCCGTTTCCTGCACAGCTCACTTACTGTTACCACTGCAGACGACAAAAGGTCCCAAATACATTTCCTTATATATATATATATATATATATATATAGAAGACATCTTTGGTTTTTCACTATGGTGAAAAAAGGTATTACTTTACTATGTTTTTTGTTTTCAAGGTTCCTGATGTGCTGTTCACAACAATTGACCTGCCATCAGAAGCAGCTGTCACGGGGAAGGGCTGCCTTATCCAGGCCAGGTACAAAACCTCACAGTTAAATGGCTTCACATATTTTTAAAATTGTGTTGATACTTTAGAATATACACACCAATAAAATAATTAAACCAAAGCTAAAAGATCATGAAGAAATAATTTCTTCAAGAACAGTAAAACAGATATTTTAACTAACAGTAACTTGATTTATATGATTTTAATAATACAATCTTCAAGAACTTCTTCAAGAACAGTCAAACAGATATTTTAACTAACAGTAACTTGATTTATATGATTTTAATAATACAACACCTAAGTATAGTGTAGTAAGTAATAAAGTTGTGCTTAGTTGAAAATTGAAAGTGTTGATTACTTCGTTAAAACTAATTTAAGGCTGAAAACATCTTCCCAGTGGCACAATGTAGGCTGAACAACACCCGTCTCAAAATGGAGCCTTACATCAAAGACATTGATCAAAGCGAGTTAATGCCTGTGTTTGTTGTCTCCTAGACTGTGTCGTCTAAAAAAGAAAGCCCAGGGAGAAGTGAATGCGACGGCCATCTCCAACCTGCTTCCTTTTATGGAATATGAGCTACACACGCAGCTGATGAACAAACTGAAGCTGCGGAGCATGAATGCTCTGTTTGGCCTACACATACAGATCAGTGTTGGCGAGAACATGCTCCTCGGTCTGGCTGTAGGTGGACATTTTAAACTACCAATTTCTTCTATCATACACGTGTTTTACTGCAACATAGCCCTCAAAATATGTATGTGTATTCAGTCTGCTACAGGAGTGTATCTGACAGCCCTGCCGGCACCGGGGGGCATTCAGATTGCAGGGAAGACTCCTGGTGACTTGAGCAATGAGCACCACATCCTGACCATCCAGAAAAAGATCAACGACACTGTAGCAAAGAACAAAGAGCTCTATCAAATAAACCCTCCGGTGAGACACATAGCACACTTGGGTACATAACTGAATTTGTGGAAGACATGTTTTGTTATTAAGTCGGCAAATCCTGCCTTATTAGGCCAGGTTTGCACTGTTAAGTAGTCTGTACACTGTCAGATCAACACTGCAGTAGCTAGGATGGGATTTTGTGACTCCCATAGGCCCACAGCCTTTGACGTAGGCAGTGTGAAAACCCTTCAATAAAAAAGCAAATGCACTTGCTAGTTGATTAGGTATACCCAGCTAAAACTAGTGGAGTCTTAAATGCACTATAGTCTACCCTCGTTGACATAAATAGGTAAGCAAAATATTATAACACATTTCATAATTGTGCTGCAAACACATTGACCCTGACATTTTATTCATTTACCTGTGTTGTAAATGAAAAATATTTACGACAGATGTCCTAGGATATGAAGATATAATGAATTATATCTTTATACTGCAAACAGGCAAGTTTTTTAGACTTGGATGATAGATACCAGATGAATAATATCTACAGTTTATGGCCATTAAATTCTTTATATTTTTGTGTCATGGCAAGTTGTTGAGCTTTTATGTTATGCAGTAAGTATGATGATTCTTCTTCACAAACGTAATCATTTGATGGTAAACTGTTTCTATCATTTTGGGGTAAAATTATCACTGTTCTAGTGTTAAAATAATGTAATAATACATTTTACATATAGTCTGTTCTTTGTAAATCATGATAAACTTACGCCTGTTGTTTCTCTCTGGTCATTAAAGAAATTATTTGCCCTGGACCCTGAAGTGTTCTGCGGCATAAACATGGTACTGAGCACGCCAACTTTTAGCTGTGAGACACAGCAAAGCATGACAAATACTTCACTCTATTAATCGCAATTCTACACCACCTATACTCTGTATAACAGCTCTTAACTGGGGCCATTTGGGAGCAGGTCAATGTATAACCCACTACAGAGTCACCTCTCAAGGGCAACCCACTGTAATCTCATTGTATTATTGTATTTGTATTCTATCTTGCCCATTCACACTCTCACATGTGTATGTTTTTGTGGCGTGCGTGTGTCTTCTGTGCCACTACATAGTCTTTCAGATTCACACAAGGTGTGTGTGTGTGTGTGTGTGTGTGTGTGTGTGTGTGTGTGTGTGTGTGTGTGTGTGTGTGTGTGTGTGTGTGTGTGTGTGTGTGTGTGTGTGTGTGTGTGTGTGTGTGTGTGTGTGTGTGTGTGTGTGTGTGTGTGTGTGTGTGTGTGTGTGTGTGTGTGCGTGCGTGCGTGCGTGCGACATCTGATTGGGTACTTGTGTGAGCATGTGGTGTGTTTATTAACATAGTCATTCTACTAGCTGTACAGTCTGGACAGATGTGGGATGCAGATGGCGGGCTGCTGTGATGTTCTGGTGTTTACCTTGATATCCCATCTGCTCAGACAGACATGTCCCTTTGCTCGCAGGAGCTGACAGAGGAAGCAGTGGGTTCTCCGATCCCTGAGCCCAGACAAAGATCCAGACTTTTTCGCTCTCACTCAGAAAGCTCTGATGAACTGTCGGAATTGGACCTATCCCATGGCAAGAAGGATGCCTTTGTCCTGGAGGTGTGTGCTTCTAAAATGAAATGAAATCAATATGTAACTCTTGTGGACAAGTCTAACTGTAATCCATCATTTATAGATTGATGACACTGATGCTGTAGAGGACATCCACTCTCTCCTCACTGATAACCCTCCTCCTACAGGTATGTGCCATGTATTCACTTCACAGCAGTTATAATACAGCACACACTGCACATGCTCAGTTACTTCCTAATAAGGTCAAAGCTCTTACAAATGTCATTACTTATTATTATCTACAGGTTTCTACAGCTGCAACACTGAGATAATGCCTGGGATTTACAACTGGACTTCAGGAGTACAGGTTACTATTGATTTTACAGTGTTGCTATCTTCACAGATTACAGTCTGTTGGCATCATTAAACACATTTTGTACCATATAATGTGTATTTCTGTCTCTCTTTTACAGATGTTTTCATCTGTGAGGGTCTTAAGGTTGAGTAATGCCAATCTTACTAATCAAGGCTTGAACAAGATCTTCACTGACCTGTGTGAGAATCTGCTAAAGGTAAGAAATCATATTGATTACTCTATATGTAGCACCATACTGGTGCTTTGTGGCTTAGTGGATAGATCAGAGCTATATAATGCTCATTATGGTACTACTTTGTTTTGAATTACGAGTTACAAGTCTTTCAATTTCTTGTTTGTTTCAGAGTTTTTACTTCAAGCTGCGCTCTATGATCCCCTGCTGTCTTTGTCATCTCAACTTCACTGTTGCAGTGCCAGAGGAAGAACTCATACAGGTGAGCAGTCGCAGGCTATCTTTGATTTGTGAAATTGCATCAAAACCAAAATAATAATAATACTGTTAGTGCCTTTTTTCAAATGTTTTCCTCTTGCCGCATTCTCTGCTATACCACTCTTGCTTCCCCCCTAGGTTGCAGTGACAGCGGTTGCCATGACATTTGACAAGGACCAGACCCAGGAGAAGCCAGCAGAGAAGCCCATCACCAAAGGTCTGTTTGTTTAAAGTTAGGGTCATCTTTATTTTAACTACTCACCAAAAGTCACAAATGTGTTTATGTGAATGTATGACTATGAATGTGATTAAAAGGTATATTCAACTGACATCTTATTTTAGTTAAGTTTCTGGGTGGCTGTGAGATCAGTAGCAGCTCTGCTCAAAAGGAGCATCCACAGCACAGCACATACATCCTATTGTTAGTCTCATGTTAATATGTCTTGTGGATGAAAAGTAAAAAGCACATACTAGATCCTAATAACTGGCTTACATTTTGCATGGAAGCGACAGATGAAGTGGTTTTAACAGGATGTGAGTTGGAAGTTGTAATGGATATTCTTTGTCTGTCAAATTAGTGAATGATATGTTACTCATACACTAATTTAACTAAGCTAACAAACACTCCTTGAAGAATATGAAAGGTGTGTCTCTTTGTGGGTCATTTTATCTCATAGTCATACAGGAACTGAGCTAAGATACGAATACAGTATCAATATTTAGTACCATGAAACAGCATGCAGAGACATAAAAGGGCTTTTAAGATGTCTCAGCCGTAGTGAAGCAGGTAAACACAGAACTATCCTTTTAAGACCATAGTAGTTGTAGCAGTTTAACACATTTAAGAAACGTGTTTGACATTGTGTGTGTGTGTCTGTCTGTCTGTCTGTCTGTCTTTTCAGGGTCCAGTGAGACTGAAGAGCAGCTGCAGTTTTCGTTGGAGCTGTGTGCAGACTCTTCATCCACCAACGCTCAACCATCATCCAAAATCTCAGGTAGCCTCAAATTCTTTTTTTTTCTTTGTAATTACTCCCTGACCTCCCCCCTCTGTCATGCTTCACTAACAGGCATTGCCCATCTCCTCCACTAACACTTCAGGTACAGTCTCTTTACTCACCCCATCTGCAAAACTCTGCCAAAATCAGCTGGTTGTGGTTCACTCAGCAGGTAAATAAAACGGTGTGTCCTGTTTTGCTGTGAACTTAGATGACAGTGTGATGTTGTCTGGATGAGACGTCGTGCTCCTACAGACTATAGATGGATCAATTTGTTGTTCAGAAAATTTAGATTTAGTTTGAAGTTACAGCATTGAAACACCTGCTGAGCGGGAAAGGGATTGACGCCGAACTCTTTTGGCTTTCTAGTGCGCAGGTAGACTTTGATATTTTTATGTGTGTGTCTGACAGGTCTCCCAGAAAGTACCAATGTCTCATCCAGAGGTAAGACACCCTTCTCGTTTACCATCTCCCCCACCTCCCTTCTACCAAAACTACTACACTTCTGTTTTGACTTTTCATCCTTTTGTCTCGGACAGAATTGTCCTTCACCGCTCCCAGACCTCATCCACTTTTGTTCTTTTCTGTTCTTCTGTTTGTTTTTTTGTCCTGTTTTGTTTTTGTTTTGTTGTTATTGTTGTTTGTTTTTTTTTGTTTTTTTTCCTTTTCTTGTTATCGTTGTTGTTGTTGCGTGTATGTACGTTTGGGTGTGTATGTTTGTGTGTGTGTATGTGTTCTCTCCAGCTGCCTCCGTTGATTACGGTTCCTTTGCAGACAGATGCAGCACCTGGCTAGAGCTGCTTAGGCTGAAAGCTCACACCATAAGACGGGGATCAGTTAAGACAAGTAGGAGGACACAGTCTCTAGCACACTCTGGTGATCATACCCACAAATACAGAACACCGTTTCACAAGCAGTCTCACTCACTCAGTCACTCTCTCACACACACACACACACACACACACACACACACACACACACACACACATACACACACACACACACACATCAATCACACACCCCTCCATGCATGCCGCTGGGGGGCGGAGCATCGTAAATCAAGCACCAGCTTCTAAGCAGTGTGAAAGTTGAAGCCCCGCCCCTCAGAGGGATCCACAATTAGTAGCTTGGCTTTGAAATTCCTGTAGCCATGGTAACAATGATGACAAATTAACAGGACGTTTTTTGTTTTGTTTTGTTTGTTTTTTCACTTTTAGCAAGCAACCCTTTTCTTCTATGCACTTTCTGAACTAGATCTGTGAGAGCTAGATGGGTTGCAGCAATTCAATGACAATTATTGGAGGAATTCTGCATTTGCATTAGTGGATGAAAAAACACTATTTGATCTGAAGAATATAAAAATGCTAAGACGTGTCATGCCTGAATCCTACAAACACTGAACACACACAATGTGCTAAAGATCATAGTGGGGTGGGGGACAATGCTTTGCTGCAAGAACTGGTATGATTTTCAGCCCTGTGCACAGTAAGTGAACTGCAATGTGTGGCTCTGAAGGTTCCTGGTTTGATGGATGTAAGCCACATCAGGTAAATTTGCAGGAGTGGAACATCTTTCACACTCCAGCTCATGTACATGTGCCCAGCTCAGCTCATAGCTGTCTCTGTCCGTCTCCATTTCGCAAGCCTCTTTCACAAATGCAAACAGATAAAAATACTCTCACATATCAATTGTGCTGCACATACTGTATTCACACATGTAAACGTGCACAGCTGTGCCCAGGTCTGTCTGTCTGTCTGCAGACACTGTGTAACGGTCTTGTCTGTTTGCCTCGACTGCATGAAACGCATGGCAGCGCATGCTTTCCAAGTGATTGTCTTGCCACAACACCACACATCACTGCATGTAAATTCACATGTATCTAACGAACACATACAACTGACTTACTCACACACAAGTGTGCACACACACACGTTACTCCTGCTGTGCAAACGCTAACAGGATTGCATTTTTGCACGAACATTTGACATTCACATTTCTTTCTGCTCATATCAGCTTTAATTTTGTTTCTTGTTGTTGAATGTTTTCTGGTATCTCCATTCCCCTTTGTCTTTTTTGTTTCCTCCTCCTATTGTTTCTTTTCACGTCTCCCTCCTTTGGACCTCTCCCTGCTCTCTTTGAACCTGCAGTATCATCTTTGGATCGCAGCAGTCCGCTGCCCGAGGGACGTTCCCGCTCGCTGCGCTCCAACCGCTCATTTGGAGGAAGCTCAGTCACTGTGGTAAAGATGACGCCGCTCTCCTTCCTCCCTGGGCTGCGCATCATTAAATACCTTGGGATCATCAACATGTTCTTCATCAGAGAGACAACATCTTTACGGGAGGTACGTCTTCAAAAACACACCTGATGCAAGCCCTTGGATCATCTTATACAAGGTGTGTGCATTCCTACACACGTGAAATGTGTGTACTTTCCCTCTGCAGGAAGGTGGTGTTAGTGGCTTCCTCCATTCATTCATAGCAGAGGTCTTTGCAATGGTTCGAGCCCATGTAGCAGCCCTTGGTGGCAATGCAGTAGTGTCCTACAGCATGAAGGAGTGTATGTTGATGGAAAATCCAAACAAGAACCAGGTAGGCTACACATACACCTAAAGATAAAAGCAAAGCAGAATTACTTCAAGCGTACTCAGATCTGATAGTTTTTAGTATTTCTGTGGTTTAATTTTCTTGTCTTTGCTTCTGCTCTAGGCTCAGTGTCTCATTAATGTGAGTGGTGATGCCGTCATCTGTGTCAGGGAAACGGACCAGGAGCCCATGCCCTCAGCGGCAAACATTGGACAGAGCTGTAGTAGCGGGACTGATGAGGCTACATGACAGTAAAACCCAAACCCTCACTCTGTCTGCAGGACACGCAATCTGAGGACACAGTCTCTGAGTCTAGCCGTCCAAATATTAGTTATGCCTGCCTTAAAATGTTGTGAATGATCCCAATGTCTGGACACAGGTAGTAAAGAACAAGTACTCACACACTCAAACATGCAGTCTGTATTAACATGGAAGTGCAGGATGTTTCTCTGTGTTTTTATTTATATTAACAGAATTTTTGCAGGAGATACTGACATAGCTCTTTTGTAATTAGGTCAACTGAGAGTATTTCAAGACTCATTGGTTAAAACAATAGCCAAAGGACCCCTCTGCATCGAACTGTTGCCTAGGTTTTGCAGCCGTCCATATGGGTTTCACTAAGGATACAGTATCTTGGCCATCCCTTTGTGTGTGGGCATAAGTGACACTTAAGGCAGCTATGACCAATTTGTCCATCCACAGAAAAGGGGAGTCGCTGACCAAACGGCCATGCCAAAAGGGACACCGCAATAAACCATCGAAAACATTTTTTAATGCAGTCGTATTCTCCCTCAGTGTTCTTGCTCTTGTTTCGAGTAACTTGCAGATTAAAGTCCCATCTGTCCATTTCAATTTGGCCAGATAATCACTGTGCTGGGGAAGGCATGTATTTAAATTTGAACATGCCTTGTGCTCTTCCTTAAAATAGAAAATTCACCCTAGAATGGAAGTTTTAAAGCTAGAAACCAAACAGGCCACATTTGTGATGCCATTTTGTTCATTGGTTAGTAGCGGTTAATAGTTCATCTGTGTCCAGTTTAAAATTTCTAAATTTCTTTTGTGTATAAATTCGATTTTGTATAGCTGTTGTTGATAATCATACTATTTACTGTCACACAGTAAATAGGACAGTATTGCTCACAAGCATAGATAATCAAATATCTTCAAAGTGTCAAATAATGATGCTGCAGATTAGTCTTGTTTTTATTTCCAGGAGTGACATGACAAGTTACTTGCATCTCTAACAAACAGGCCAAGATTACAGGCATAATATGCACATATTTTTGTAGGGTGAGGATTTTTGTTTTCTAACAGCCATTACTGTGCAGTCAAATGACCTGCTTCATAAATGTATAAGATTTTTTTTATTGTTTTACATTAAAGTGGTGAAATTAAATAGCATAATTTATATGCCTGATATTCACTAACATCTAGAGTGATTGGGTAAAGGTCGAATGAGTGTAAATGGAACAGACATAATCTTTGTTATATATATATATATATATATATATATATATATATACACACAGTATATATGTTGCCCTTTGGAGGGCTAACAGCAAGGGTATTTTCATAGAGGTCTCTGAAATTGTTTTGACTGAATTAAACCTTCAGTTGGGTGTATTGATGCAACTGTTGCTTCACTTGCAGCTTTAAGATCAGTTTCTATTGATGCTTCCTGCTGTCAGTGTCACATTTCACATCTCTGTTTAGCTTCATCTCTATTATTTTGACATTCATGGTCTGAATCATAATCCTGCTACTGGCCTGACATTGATGTCCAATGCTGGAAAAAAAGAAGAAAGAAAACATCTCTGATGTAGGTTCCATTTAAAAAATAAAGGTTGTAAATGTTCTCTAAAAACATATTTTTGTAACATAAAATGTATGAAACCTACTGCTTATTTCGCCTGTGCAATGAACTCCTGATGTTTTGACTCAGTGTCAGAGAATTATTGGTACTCTATTTGTGTGATGAGCGGTTTGTGATCAGTTTCTGATATTTGTGTCTAAAACTTGAATGTACATACTTAGAAGCATTTGCTTTCTGACTCGCAGCATGCAGACCCACTTTTTATTGCCATGAATCTGTATGCTCGCCTGGTAAGTCTTGCACAATAAACTCAGTCAAACAAGAGACTTCTGTTGGCCATTGTCTGAATTAAAACTGAACGTCCACGCATATTAATAAGGAAGAATAGAAATGTACACTGTATAAGATAATAGCTACTCAACGCTTGTGAGAAGGGTCGGGACAAATTTATCTGTCGTTAACATCTACAATTAAAGTATAAAATGTGAGAAGTTTAGGAAAATCTCCAAGGATACATTTTCTGTAAAAGTAAAGTATTTTAGCCAGACATTTTAAGAAATTTAGTTTATAGAGGCATAACGAAAAGGCTAGAAGCTGACACGCATTTCTTTGTCAAAATTGTTTCTCTTAATCGATAAATCAACCACTGCATGTAAACCCAAATTTAGGAGGTGCCAGTGTTGTGATAATGTTTTGTAGTTTAGGCTTTTACACATTACTATAAGGAGCGGCATTTACAATGAAAAGAGTGACCAAAAAATATCCTCCTGGAGCGTCGAAGCCTACAAAAAACAACAACACTGCACCCAATTTTATCCCATGTACCATGAATGCAGCATAACCTTCAGGCGAGCTGCAGCGACATCTTGAGGCCTTTCGGGTGAATTGATTCCCCACCTCTCATCGCTACGTGTCCTCCACCTCTGTAATCCCGCTGCACGTCCACAAGAACAGGCAGCAGCAAGTTAGCGGTGAAAGGCAGCGCCCCTCCCGCCTCAGCAGCTCGGTCAGACATGGGGGAAATTATTCTTCCAAAGCGCATGTTCCTCTGGTGCATGGCGGTCATCTATTTGACTGCCTTTGTCTCCCTCTATGTGCAGATACCAGGTGAGACTTTACTTATTAGTCAATGTGCGTGTGCGTGTGTGTGTGTGTGTGTTAGCCTGTTAGCTGAGAACTTTATCTTCCTGGGTTTCTCCGCTTTTCACGCTGTCCTGACCAAGAAGCGCCTGGAAGTTTGTGATTGCAGCAGACACAGAGCTTTTCCCTGCATGCACACCCCGCACCCGGCTAACTTTACTAGCTACCCGAAGATGCTCACGAGAGTAATGTTTTTGTACTACACCACCCACAAACCCCTCTGTTTCCACAGTGGAGCAGGCTTTATTTTCCCAGCAGGAATCAAGAAGTCATAGCCCATGACATGAGTCAAAGGAAATGCATATTTCTATGGTGTCAGGATCATTTCACAGTGCAACAACCTATACACTGCATCCCCAGCTCATTTTGAGTGTAATATACTATAAAACAAATACTGAAACAAGATCATACCA
Organism: Scomber scombrus; assembly: GCF_963691925.1. Taxonomy (NCBI): domain Eukaryota; kingdom Metazoa; phylum Chordata; class Actinopteri; order Scombriformes; family Scombridae; genus Scomber; species Scomber scombrus. The sequence goes on along the minus strand of NC_084975.1, from coordinate 16,770,367 downwards.
AAACATACTTTGTCTCTGTTGAACACTTTGATATGTGGGTCAATGACATTTTTCGTATGGTGTAGTCAAATTGAAAAGGGTTGGAATGTGAAACGTATGAATAACTTGCACACGCTCTTTTTTGTGGACTCATAGCATAACATTTCTGCTTTTAATCCATTTTGAGAGAAAATGTTAGGATCATGGCAAGAATGGCGTAACCATAAAAACTTTGTACCAAATTATTAAACTTGCTTAAAAACACTACATTCTCAATAAAACACCATATCATCTAGTTTGGCATGTTAAATTATAACTTTGTTCTATAAAATATAGGTAATGGAATACAATTGTCCTAAATATTAAATTTAATCTAGAGTATCATGTAAATCAAGAAATATTTCTTTTTTTATGAAGTAATTCACTTACACTTAAATACACTAGTTGGATAAAATATTTAATATTTATCATTAGTTTACACTATTTGACATTTTTCAGGAGCATTTAGTCTTACTTTTGGTAAAAAACAATAGGGGGAAATGTCATTTCAAATTACATAAAACCAACAAAAATGCAAAATGGACATTTTAACAAACCTGATTCTACTTTTAAGACAATTTTTAAAGATATTTCTGAATTGCTCATCTTACCAATCCTTATTTGTCACTGACCCATGTACAGTATGTCCACTATTCTTCTTTGTATTAGGCTGCTTAAATATAGGCATTGAGGATAGATAGAAAAGAAATGTAATGAATGCGGATGCTTCTATACAGGGTGTAAGAGGTAACTGGATTGTTTTATGATGAAAATGATGTGAATCCCATATAGGGCTGCAACTAACAATTATTCTCATTATAAATTAATCTGTTGATTTTTTCTCAATTTTTTGATTCATTGTTTGGTCTATAAAATATCAGAAAATGGTGAATAATGTCACTGAATGTTTCCCCAAGATTTAACCTGAACTGTCTTGTTTTTGAGAGGACTAAAGAAACCAGAAAATAATCACATTTGTTTAAAAAAAAGAACGAGTATCAAACTAGTTGTCATTTATTGGCTGGCAACCAATTGATTAATTGACTAATCTTTGCAGCTCTAATCACCTACTACAGTATGGCCTGTGGCAGATTTTGGACTGACATGTTAGACATCTCTCTCCACCACCATCATCAAAACATTTAATGAGGGTGTATAGTTAGGAGGAATAGTGTTCACCCCTCTAGTAGTGTCCTAGAGACATCTGCCATGGAGCATTGAAGTTCTTCTGACACCTTACTGAGACTTGCTTACAGTATACCTTGTAGAGCTGCAGCCTTTATTTGGATTAGTTGCCAACTATTTCAATCATCTTTTTGAGTAATTTTTTAAAGACAAAAATGTCCAAAATCTGTGATTCCTTCCCCTCAGACTTCTATGATAGTAAACTGAACATCTTTCAGGTTGTGAATAAAACATGACGTTTGAAGACGTCACCTTGGGCTTTGGGAAATGTTGTTCAACGTTTTATGGACCAAACAACTAATAGATTAATTGAGAAAATAATCAACAATGTTGTTGCTTCCTGTGTTTGTGTCTGTTAACAGGTCTCTATGGTAATGAAGGGCTACTGCCTGCACGACGGCAGCTGCGATACAGTGGTAAGCCTCTGCTGGAACAGCTGCAGTCCTCTCCCACCCTGCTGTGGTTAGGACCTCAGCTCGGCCTGGACACGCACACCGCCATAGAGCTGCTGTGCCTCTTAGGGGCAGCGTTGAGCCTGGCTGCCACACTGGTGGAGGCTCTGCGAGATAGCGTGGTGTTTCTTTGCCTCTGGGTCTTGTACCTGTCAATGTACCAGGTGAGGCTACAGTAACGTCTGCAGCATGTTCTCTCTCACAGGTTCCTGTAAATGATCTCATGATGTTTCTTTGACTTCGGTTTTTCTGTGGCAGGTGGGCCAGGTCTTTCTCTACTTCCAGTGGTGAGTGATTTGTAGATCTTTGTATTTAGATGTTTGTAATTAACATACCAGTACTGTAAATAGCAGCTGGCGAGGGAAATCAAGAAGTCTATGACAGTATGATGATACGATGTTTGTATCATCATAGCAATGTTTGTCTCTGCTGCTGTGCAACAACATCAATCTAAACAACTAGAATGAAGACACTCAGACCTCAGTCCTCTCTTTCTTTCTTTTGCTTTCCCTGTCTTGTTTCTTGTTATACTTCCAACTTTAATGACATCCAGGGACAACCTGCTTCTGGAGACAGGGTTCCTCTGTATCCTTGTGGCTCCCTTGACATTAATCAGGGGGTCCCGAAAGGTCAGAGAATATGATGGTGTGACCTTCTGGCTGACCCGCTGGCTGCTGTTCAGGCTCATGTTTGCCTCTGGAGTGGTGAAACTCACATCACGCTGTCCCACATGGTGGGGTCTTACAGGTATGCATCTCTATGTCTTTACACTACAGGACGTACTGTGACAGAAAAAATTAAATCACTTTATAAGGAGAAAATCAAAATGCTTTCATGACTCCTCAGCTCCAGATGTAAATGCTCAAACTATTCTGTACATCTCCTCGTGTCGGTGAACTGTCACAATCTAAATTTTTTCTTTTTTAAACTGTTGAATAGCTCTGACATATCACTACGAGACACAGTGTATACCCACTCCGCTGGCCTGGTTTGCCCACCAGATGCCAGTTTGGTGGCAGAAGCTGAGTGTGGTGGGAACCTTCGTCATAGAGATCGTTGTACCACTGTTTTTCTTCAGCCCTCTGCGCAGGCTGCGACTCGGAGCTTTTTACTTGCAGGTGGGTCTAAATTTACATGCCTGTTTTCAAAGTTTGTTTTCCTTTTGTCCTTTGCAGCCTTAACTCCAGGGTTGTATGATGGGTTAGTCTTACATTCACTACTAAATGTCTCTGAAATCTACAATTAACAAGGATGTTAAGTGTTGTGCTTATTAAAACAGCTAATTTCTTTATGTTTAACAGGTGAAATGATGGGTTGATTTTATGTTTCTTTGTAAAGGTGCTGCTCCAAGTGCTCATCATTTTGTCAGGCAACTACAACTTCTTCAACCTGCTGACATTAACCCTCTGTCTGTCTCTGCTGGACGACCAACATGTACACTTCTGGCTGCGCAGGACAGACAAGACCACCAACCACAGTAGGATAAGCATAGACACTTTATACGTATGCATAGTTTCCAAGCTAATTTAAAAAATGTGCACAAATACGGGGAAATCAATCTCACAATTCACTGGTTGTTTGAGATTTGTTTAAATAGTAAAGTATACATTTAATAGTCCAAATACTGTAATACAGTAAAAATCTGTCCCTTCAGTTTGCACAGCTGTAGAACCAGTGAAAATTCAGATACTTTTCTCATTAAAAAAAAATGTTTCCCAGAAAATGATATGGATTGTCTTTAATTAATAATAATAATAATAATAATAATAATAATAATACATTTAGTTAATAATTAAGTAATTGTGCTTCTCATTAATCATCAGCATATTAAAAACCCACTAAATGAATTTAAACCCTGCCTACAGATACCACTGGGACAAAGCTTGAATATGAGCCTGCATTGTTTGTCCATTCAGAGTATCTTCCCTCTCTCTTTGTTCTGATCAGACTCCAAGCTGTGGTCGTGGCTGTGTTACCTGCTGGAGCTGGCAGTCTGGTCTCTCCTGATCTTTGGCTCAATCATATGTTTTGATCTTCAGCTGGACACCAAAAAGAACGCAATCTCCTCCAGGATAGGTTTGTTTGTATTCATGTGCAGTTATATATACACTTGAGTTTGTGTTTTGGAGTTTTTAATTAACACTTTCATCCTTTCAGCATTCACATACCACCACTTTAATCATTTTCTGAAGACTGTCACCATCCCCTCTGTCTGGATTGGGGTCCTGTCTCTCACGTGGGAGATAGTCAAAGCCATGTTCAGGTAGGTTTCCCTCTGTGTGTTGGTGGGTGATTGATTATGCGGTCTGTTGCAGCAGAAGTACAACATTAAAATGTGTAATGTGTCTTTTCTAGGTGTGCATGCGTCCCTGGTTTCCTGAAGAGATTTTGGGGAACCTTCCAGTGGACTGTGTTTGCTGCTGCCACTGCTGCCATGTTCACTATCAGTCTGGTGTGTGATGATGGAGATACAGTAATGGTTTCATTTTCTCATTTTCCACTCTGACTCTAAATCATGATTATGGTGTTATTCTTTTCCAGGTGCCGTATACCTATATGGAGTATGACTCTAATGCTAGGTTGTGGCCAGGAGTGCGTCAGGTGCACGATCTGGTCGATCGCTACCAGCTGGTCAACTCATACGGTCTGTTCAGAAGGATGACCGGCGTTGGTGGGCGGCCAGAGGTTGTCATCGAGGGGAGTAACGACGGAGTCCAATGGACGGTGAGAGGAAAAACTGATCATTGATGACGGGTTCAAGCTGAGTGTTCTTCTACACTGTAGTGTCTGTTGTGTAGTGTCACTGTAGTGCATATCAGTTTATCAGTTCATATCATGTGTCCTTTTTCCTTGTAGGAGATTGAGTTTATGTATAAGCCAGGCAATCTGAGTGCACCTCCTCCTATGTTGACACCTCATCAGCCCAGGTTGGACTGGCAAATGTGGTTTGCTGCCCTCGGGCACCATACGCAGGCTCCATGGTTCACCAGCCTGATGTACAGACTGCTGCAGGGCAAGAAAGATGGTACGCAGTGCTGCAGCTGATTTTCTTGCTGTGACTACTAACACTACTTTATCTACTTTCAGGGCAATTCAGCTCTGAATCCAAAGGGGCAGAAAACAATGATGTACTTCCCTGTGGGTTATAGTTTCCAACCATGCTGCACATATGGCTACAACCAAATGAGTAGCATCATAGCGAATGTTTTCTCATCATATTGACAAGGGGTCACATCAGAAATTAAGTGATCAGAAATGAATCTTTAAGATATCTGCAGGTCTCAAAGTCTTAAAGCATTAAATTTAATTTCACAAAAACACTAGCAAGCATTAAAACGTGTAGTTTATTTCAACCTGATGCATTTCCCGAGTTTTTATAAACCAGAATTATTCTTTAATTTCATTTAAAAAGTCTGAAATATTTTCTCTTTATAACTTTATAAGGTCTTGTTGTGTGTTTGCAGGCTGAAGGGAGATGTTCTACATCTATTAACTAAAAGTGAGACTGGCCTGACTGTGCAAGCTGTTTTAATGCTTCTTTGTGGAGTTTCAGTCAGACCTATTTCAAACCCTGTCACTTTTGGCAATTTGGTGCCCGGGGTGGTACTGTCAAAAAAGAGAAGGTGGCAGACATTGTTGCATACAATAGCATGATGTCTTTACTTGGAGTGATAAAAAATATAATAAAGTCAGCTACAGTGCTAAAGTGCAGACAGCCAGAAATTCATTAACAGTATATCTGACAGGGTGTCAGAGTGAGGCACAGTGCTGTAACAGGGCCAGAGGTGCACCATGCCTGAAAGTTTCAACCCATGGCACACAATGCAGAAAAAACTTTCCTTTTTATTCAAAAAAATAATAAACTGAGCTCTGACATCTTGGTTTTTATGTTCTGCAGTGATAGAGCTGATCCAGACGGATGTCACTCAATATCCATTCCACAAGGAGCCCCCTGCTTACCTCCGAGCCCACCGCTACAGATACTGGTTTACTGAACCAAAGGCTGACGGGTCAGTGCTCTCTCCCTCTACCTCTACTTCTGCCTCTACTTCAGTGTGTTTAGAAGCACAGATGAAATCTGATTATTTCTGACAGAAGTAGCCTGTGTGAGCTGAAATATATTAACACACAACACTACTGCCATCATGAGATGTTGCCATCTTTGAAATGTTTATCACATTTTCAAAAGTTTTGTCACCATTTTAAAACCAATTAAAATGGATCAATTTAGGTAATTTTTTAAGTATTTTTAAGTTAGGCCCTGAGCATATTATCAGAAAAAACAGATTTAGTACTTACTTACTGTATTATGTGATTGACACAAAGAGTTTGACGGTATTTTACTCGTTTGCACACTGTCTGTCTCAGTTGGACAGCCTATATAAATGATATCACACGCATACAAACAACAGCATATTTACTGTTTGGCTGCTCTTTTTTGGGCAGATCCTACCCAGAGCGATGGTGGAGGAGGGTCTATGATGAGGAATTTTATCCCACGGTGCACCTGGGAAATTCGTTCCTAGAGAGCATGCTCAACCAGCACGGACTCAAGGTAAATATATCTTAAAATTACAAAAATGATTAAGTTCTTTCTACATCACCATTCTTCATTAAACTTCCATCAGAAACTATGGAAAATTGTGGATGAAGAGTGTAAAGAAAATGTTCAGGCTTTAACTGATTCCAGTATTGATTGATATGTGATCATTATTTGTGTGTAGGATAAGTTGCCTCCACGTACGGCCAAAACCACAGTTGCCAGGGCGATGAGGTGGGTGCGCTCTCAGGTCAGGGGTGTTCCCTCTGAAGTGTTAATCTGGACCCTCATTGCCTGCAGTGCCACCTTCTGTCTACTAAAGGGATTGCGAAACGGACGCAAATACACTGAACCAAAAGCAAACGCCTCTGAGACTGCGAACAATCACACAGAAACGACACATGACGGCACTTCAGACCACCTCGGGAAATCAGATGAACAACAGGCAGAGGAAGAGGAAGGGGTAAATGGAGAGGACAGTGAGGATGAGGTGGAGGAAGGTGAAACAGGGGAGAAAGGCAAGGTTACTGATGATGAAGAGAATGAGGAGGAAGAGGGGGATAATGATGAGGAAGAAGAGAGAGAAAAAGATGAAAACCTGCGAAAAAGAAAGTTTTAAGATGCAAGTCATCTTTAATCACCATCTGCCTTCATAAAATCTTGCAAAAATGACCAAAGAAATTGTTTGTATATTTGTATTTCCTGGTGAGACAGTTATGGAAAAAAGTGTATTATTGTTTATTGCTGTCTCACCTTAATGCAATACATGACTCATACACCAGTTAATTTGATCAGAAACACTAAAACCACCCTGGTCGGTATTTAATTTGTCTATGTTTAATGATCCAAGTGAGATCTTCTCAACAAATCAAGTGAAAGTAAAATTATTATTATTATTATTTTTATTTTTTTTTACATGTATGTCGTTGTTTCAGATTTTTTCTTCCATGCCATTCTTTGTACTTTTTCTATGTGGTTTCTTCAAGTGTGGTTATACTTCTAGGTAAATGCAGGTGATTGTGTTTGCTTAATGTTGTTATTGTATTTTTGTCCCTATGGTCACTTGTCTCTGCTGTATGTCCAGAACTGAAGCAACTGTGCACTTTTCCTTTTTTTTCCACTGGTGTCTTTTTTTTTGTTTCCTTCAGTATTAGAAATGAAACATCACACAAAGCAATGTAATACTTTTTAATATTAAAATACAATACAATTTTCTGTCAATGTTTCATAATTATGAGAATTATGAGTAGAACATTAAAAACTTTAACTGTTAGTATACATAAAATCAGACATTCTAATCTAGTTAATCTCATTATTCTAATTATATTCTGAGTAGTTAGAAACTTGATATAAATATATTTGGTGATAAGTAATATGTGTACAGAATATACTAAGTGCAGCTACAGGGTTGTTATATGTACAGTATGTGATCATCTCTATCTGGTTATTTCTTGACAGCCTTTCATTGCTGTGTGTCTGTTTCACCACTTCAGTATACCAGGGCAGTACTTGTCAATCAGGGACTGGTAATACGGCTTCAGCTTTTCGACGTTGGGCAGATCGGGGCTCTTTGTATACAGGTCAAATTTGCTGTGGAGAGGACAGACGGTTCAGCGTCAGGAGAAAGCAGCGAGTAGGACAATGAGAACAGTAGAGAGGAAGATACTCACTTAAACTCTTGGACCCAGGGCAGTATTTGAAGGTCTTTGTCATTGCACAGGTGCATGTAGTCTCCGAGAGAGTGCCAGGGGTAAAAGGAATGGAAGCGGATCATGTAAAGCCCCTGAAGAAAGACAGAAAAAACAGTTGATCCATAATGAGTCTGCAACCGCTGCTGTATGTTTTTATTCTTCAATTACACATGACCAGTCAAGGCCATTAGTCTTATCTTCTATCATGTGTCAACTTCACAATGATGTGCCCAAAACATAAATTAACAGCAATGTATTGTAAAAATGTACTCACTTCCTCTGGGATGGAGCAGTTGTTGAACTTCATAACTCTGTAGAGGTACTCTGAAGACAAAAATGCAGGAATTAAGTACAGCATCGTAGTTAAAAAGCTATTTAACAGTGGTACACATTTTCTTGTTTAAGAGTCAGCGTTTAACGATAAATACATTTTAATGGGATGACCTCTCTTACCGTCATGACCCCAAGACATGAAGACGTTGTCGAGCCCACAGTTGGGTTCATAGATCCCATGTTCAGTACTAAGAGAGAAAGAAATCATTTTATAATGAGACAAACTCCAGAATCAAACACATAACCTGTGTATAAGACAGATTTTAGATAATGATAGTCATAAAATACATACGTTTAGTACAGCAGAGTACCTGTGATAGTATTGCATACAAATACAGTTATATTATTGATAGGTTGACTACAAGTGCTGCAAAAGGGATTTCGCTTTTTAAAGTAATCAATTGATCATCCTTTCGTTCACAGGCCTTAATGATGTAATACAAGGGTACCTACTTGTAGTATGGGTTTTTATCATCAGGGTTTTCCAGGAAGGTGTTGTCTCTGAACACAATGGACTTTTGAAACTTGCAGCCCACAGGGAAGGTGTCCCCCACCACAGCCCACTACAGAGTACACACAATTCTCATTAAAAGACACAAAGGATCTAAAATGGGTCATAAAATAGTAAATGGATATTTAAGAAAAGATAAAATGACATGAGTGATATAAACTTAAGTTAAAAGAAAAGCTAGTCAGAATGTTTTATTACAGTTAGGCAGTATAGTGAACTTATATTCATTAGTGATTCCAGGCAACATGAAGGACCTGTAGCGGCAGCCGTTGTTGCTTCTTAACTTTCTCCTACCTGGGGTTCATCCCAAAGAGCCATCATTTTCCCAACATCATGGATAAGACCCACCAACTGGAACCAGTCTGCGGAGGAACAGTGAATGCAAGACATTTACCAGACTTTGCGTGAGGATATGGGTGTGGGTGGGTGGGGCTGTTGTGTTCCTGTCTCCCTCTGCCTGGTACCTTTGTCAGGGTGCTCTTTACGGATGCCCTCAGCAGTCTGGAAGGCATGGAACGAGTTGGGGAAGTCCACATCAGGATCAGACTCATCCACCAGCTGGTCTAGAGACATAATAATGTCCATCATCCCCATCTGGGTGTGTTTGCAGCTGGTCCATTCAGAATGCTGCAGGGGGGTGAATCACATTATTATGAGGAGGGTACTCTTTCTCAAACTTCCTTAGAAATCTTTTTTAGGTGAGAAAGTGCCTGAACACCTCTGAAGAAAGTAAAACTAGTAGAAAAGGAAAGGATTTTCGCTGTTGAATTTGAAGCACATTTTTTGTATAAGGTCTCAGATCAGCCCGAGTGGGTGATTTCAGCTGGGATTCCTCCAGGTCATGTGTATAAAACAACAAACAAACAAACACGTAACTTTTAGGAGAAGTGAAAATGAGGTTACTCAAACAATGTTTGGTTCAGACTAAACTTCCACTGGCTCCTCGCCTGTGGCTTTAACGTCAGGAGACTTGATGACATTTGTTTGCTCAGTCTAAAAAGCTCGTTCTGTCCACTGGTGCAAAACAAGAGTTCACCAAACATGAAGAGGATTCAGAGTCAGTGTGAAAGACCTACTGCATAGCTGCAGTTTTTGCTCTTCACTTACTCACTTTTTGCTTTACAAAGTCCAGCGTCTGGTTGGTGTGCATCAGCTTGTACGTGTTGAACACACGGTCAATTAGACTTCCACTCTGAAACACATATATACAGCATGCACTGATACAATTACAGAACCCTAGTTGTTTAAAATAAAGACAAGAAGTAACACCACATGAAATATGGAGAAATGCATTTTTGCAAAAGTTGAAGCTTTGTTGCATCTTTAACACTTCTGTGATTTCCGCATTTCTTTATTTAATTTACTGAAACAGCAATTTAATTAAAAATGACATAAAATATGTTCTATATTGCAGTATACAGTATAGCAATTCCATGAAGAGTATATTTATTAGTGTATACAGAGGAACATTCTAGCCACTGAACTTCTTTGAAAACAAAACAGCATCTCAGAGGTCTATGTATGATAAAGATGTATTATTATAAGTGTTTGATTACGACATTAACAGGTGAATTAGGGCAAATATGCAGATCTGCTTGTTTCAATCATCAGACTGTGTGTAAATTAAATCTCTACATTTTGGAAAAGTGGAAAAAATCATAAAATTCACAAAGTGATGTCCAATAAACAAACAGATGTCCATGAAGTTGACAGTACTTTTGAGTGAATTATAGCCTTTAAAAAAACCTTTTAATTGATTCATAGGCTTTTTACACATGTGGCAATTGTTATTTCTGCATAACTGTTAAGCTCCCATAACTGTAATTATGGTGTGTTTGTCATCTCTGAATTTGCCCCTCTGGTCATAAACTAATGCAGTAATAAGCTGAAGAGAGGCTTTGAATGCTTACCTCAAAGTTTCTGTATTCCTCCTTCTCTTTGGCTTCATTCTTGTCCAGGTTTGGCCGATATGCTAGAGATGGGTCTGGACCCTGCGTTTGAAATAACAGACATTAAAGAATATGTTTTCTAGTTTTACATACAGTAGATACTTTGAAAGAATAAGTAAAATGGCACATACCAAGTTGATGACCCTCATGGTTATTGTATGAAGTCTTTGCAGCTGCAGTGTTGTGATGTGTTGGTCCTCTAAAGCTGAGCATCTACTTCCCTGCCTGTATATATCCTGCTGGTTCAAACGATAAACCTGCACAGTAGGCTCACATGAGGTTTACACCAATGTCCAGTTACACTTTAACCAAACCTCACCTAATGGGGTACCCTGTGTTGAACTTTGGCCTGTGTGTGTGTGTGTGTGTGTGTGTGTGTGTGTGTGTGTGTGTGTGTGTGTGTGTGTCTGTGTCTACAGTTTTTCAATAATCAGCAGGTTACATGTTTGGTCTGATGTAGAATGACTCAGTAGTTCTTTGTTCCTCAGTTTAGTTATTTATTATTAACCATATAGTTTTTTTCTTTTTTATTATTAATGAAAAACAGCACTATTTTATTTAAGATTCCTGCTTTCAAGTTTCAGGTTATTTCTGGGTAATGACCCCATTACAACAGGGTCTGAATGGTGTTTTCTCAGTATCAAATGTCCTGAAATAACCTGGTTCGCTGTGTCAGTTTGGTCAAACACACACACGCGCGCATGCACACACACGCGCATGCACACACACACACACACACACACACACACACACACACATGCACACACACACACACACGCGCACACACACGCACGCACACACACACACACACACACACACACACACACACACAAACACACACACACACACACACACACACACACACACACACTCATATCATGGTCACTTTAGACATAACATAGACTTATATTAATTTCCTGGAGACTTACCCTAACCTTAATGATCACCACTACTTGCCTAACCCTAACCATAATTGCTGCCCCAAAAATCAGCTATTTCCCATTTGGGGACATGGCTTTTATCACCAATTGGACAAGCCGTCCCCAATTAACTGGTCCCAAGCTGGAAATTTCTCCCCAAATGTAGCCTATGACAGACCACACACACACACCTCTATATTACAGGCACTGGATGTGAACGGTAGAAAATCTCTTCTGTTTGTTGAACCAGAGGTTAGGTTAGAACAAAGTGTTCTAACTTTACCTCAGTCGATGAACTAGTGTTAATGTCTGCCTGTCACAGCCACCAGACACCCTGTTTGATTTCAGTCCAAGTAGACCACTGGTTGCCCATCTCACTACTTTGGAATAAATGTGTGTATGAGGGGAATTTAATCAGCTTTAATGCAGCACAAAAGATGCACACTAGATGCTCATGTGATGTGATGTTTTTTGATTGTTGTCAGATTTGAGATAAATGTACTTTTGGCATAAAGCCCTACTCCTACTTCCTTCTAAGAAAGGTCATTGACTGGATACACACACGTAGACACACAGCTGTGTGTGGGTCAATAGGTCAAGCATTTTGCATCATTTAACTGTTTGTTTGTTTTTCCCTGTGGATATTGTCATGTAACATGTCAGAAAAAATCTAAATGAATGAAAATTAAAAACATAAACTATTTACCAAGCTGGTAAACATTATTTTAACCATGCAAGTGCAATGAAAAGCTCAGCATGGTAGGTCTAGGGCACGTGGACTATCTAAGCGCCTATTTCGGTGTCTGTGCAGCAGCAGATAAGTGCAAAAGACTGAATGAAGATAATTATAGATCAGAAAGTGCACTGATTATTAAATATTCTCTCAGCCAGTCACATAAATGCTGTCATGGCTCTGACACGACTGAGCCAATTCAGCCCCAAAAAACAAATCAAAACGTTTATTGAAAGGTAGATGCTAGATTGGATGGGCCAGTGGACAAAGTCTTATTAAGGTTAGGGTTAGAATTAGGTAAAAGAATTAGGTTAGCGTACAAATCTTGTGAGAGTTATCCAAATCGTCTCTCTGGTCCGTACAATCTAGCACCCACCTTATTTAAATGGAAATGGCGGTTCGTTGAACACCCTGGAAGCGTTCTATACTACCAGGTTGGGGTCAAATGCAGTGGGCCAAAAGTACCAGGATGTTCTACTACATCTGGTCACATTTTGCAGTATGCAAGCCAGCCATTGTGACCCACAATCCTCTGCGCAGCTGATGATATGTCACATCGATTGAGCTGCTGAGAGAGTACAGAACAATGACAGCACATTGACAGTGCAACAACACAAGCTGCAATGACAGATGAAATATTATATCCCAATTGTATGCATGCAACAGTACATACTTTGCTGTGAGCTGCAGTAGGCTACATGCTAAAAGTAAAAAGTAGTATTCAGATTCAGAACGCAGTCCCTGTAGTGTTACGCAAGTGTTGCAACTATGGCAGCTGAGAAGGCCATGTTTTCGGTACAGAAATTCAACTAAAAGATTCTGACTGTTAAAAGACCAGTGGAGCCAGAGGAATTTAATTTTACTTATACAACTTAACAGCCTATTGAGTGACTGCAGAACTCACTTGCTGAAACATGTTAGACAATTATAGCTGCTCTCTGTGATATAATGAGGGCAGACATATGATTATCACCCTGGTATGTGCAATGAGGAGAACTGTACCACTCTTGCACCTGACATCACTCACAGTGTGACCATATGTATCAATGATTTAAGTGTGGAACTAATAATAATAATAATAATAATAATAATAACAATGTAGGGGCACACATGAAAGGAGACTTGTGTCCAATAATCTATTGCCCCAGTGCATGCTGGGAGGGCTCTCAACACACCAAATGTTTGTAACAGCAGTCACATGATTCATACTCAATTAAATCATATCAATGCTGATCATGGCTTCAACTCTCAATACATTTTCCCTTTATATTTCAAGAAAACTTAATCCAGGATTAATAAATCAATCGTCAAACTGCATTCATAGAACCAAATTGGTGAAACAAGCTTTCACAGGATTTTTTAGCCTGATAACAGCATGTTTGCCTGAATTGGGTCAAGCCACATTTGAAGAACAGGGTGTTGTTATCAGCCAATTTAATGAAGGCAAACACAGTGAATGGAATTGTGTAAAAGGCACTGTGCTTTGTGTCATAATTAGTATAGGACATTTATAGCAAAGTGGTCTCATTAATTAAAAGTTAAATAAAAGTCTGCAGATTTATCAACACATCTGTCCTGCTGGCTTCAGGTACTTCTGGGAGATGCTTTTCATACAGTATAAAGCAGCAGTAATCAACCAATACGTTTCCTGCTTTAACCACTTTAAACTTTATTTTCTGTGCTGATTTTGGTTTAGCTTAAATAACTTACTAATATTTAAAGTATTAAACTGTCATTGCGGCATGTTTCCAGCAAATATTTTGTTTACTCTTGTGGGTAAAATCCCCAATTCAGCAGCAGATTGACATTGTACCAGAAACAGAAGTGGTTCTGAGACGTATAGGATCAAATTCAAACCAAAATACAACAATTGTCTTGACATTCATCTGAATGAACTTCCCACCTGTTTGCACTTGTCCTCCCACCTGTGCACTGTGCGCTGCCTGTACTGGTCGTTGTGCCTCCATGAAAATAGGTCCTCTATGTCTTTATAGATTCACACAGACAAGCACACACACAGTAAGAAAAGCCTCAAAACGTATGCTTAAATCAGAGGTGTGTCTTAAGGTGGTGGTGACTCTGGCCCTAAGAACTGATTGACTTGATTCTTTAGGAGCTACTCCTCAATTATTGTGTAATTGTGGGGTTGTTTGACACCAAACCACCATGTTTGATCTTAAAAGGGCACTCCAATGATTTTGCACATTTAAAAAAAAAATCTTGAATTGAGATTGGAGACAACAAATTTATGTGAAAAAAACAACAACAATTCAGCAACACTAAATTGACTAACTGGATGATTCTTTCAGGAGGAGATGACAAACTAGAGGTGAGGGGATTGAAATATGAAGGTTATACTAATTCTGACTTCTTGGTTGTAAAATTTAAAAAGTTGCCATTCAAATGAGACCTTTTTATTTTGGGTACATTATTTTCTTGCTGATGCACAAAAAGGGGTGTTTGGTAAGAGGTTAAATTTAATTAATCAAAAGTAACACTGCACACCTGAAGGTATAAAACCAACAGTGATGTCATGAACCTGACCTTTAAAGAAAAGTAATGTGTGTAATGTTAATTGTTTAATCTATTCACTACAAATAAATCTGGACTCATTTGGATAAGACTGTTTTCTTTTCTGCCTCAAAACAGGACATCCCATAAAGGAGAGTGATCAAACCTGCATCCAGTGTAACAATAAGAAATATGGATAGCTACCAATACTAGTTTTGATGCTGTTGTGGTTGATACTATTATTCATATGAATGTTTTGTGTTTAAAATCTGAAATACAACAAAAAAATCTTTTTAGACAACAACATGTATCACATATAGCTAGTTGTGGCTAAAGTGGAGGACATGGTCACTACAATAGACATCAGACATCCTAAAAGTATAAAAATAAGAGAAAATCACAATAAGCATATTATGTCCCCTTTAAGAAATGCTGTTTAGGCTAACAGCATACTGAATTGTAGGCCTTGTCATTAAAAGACACACACACACACACACACACACACTCACACACACACACACACACACACACACACACACACACACACACACACACACACACACACACACACACACACACACACACACACACACACAGTCACAATTTAGGACAGAGATATGTAATGTCATGGTGAACTTGACAAATTTGGTGGCAGTGGTTTGGACTTTTCACTTTCCTTTTTGCTGATTCTTGTGGGCTTCCTAATGTGTGTGTGGTAGCCCAGATTAATAATCATTATACAATTACATATAATTGGTGGGTGCTCTCTAGCGCCTCATAGTGGACACAGGAAGTGGCATTGAACCCTTTCATGCATTGTTCAATAAAAGCCCGGGTGCAAAGACATTTACGTGCCTGCTTTGCGAGCCCTCCGACTTCATCACAGCCTGACATGCACGGGGAGTGAGGGCCCATTCATCGCTGCTTGTAGCTTTAATTATTATTATTATTTAAATAGCCACACTTACACCTCAAACCTTTTGTCAGACAGATAAAACACATGAGTGTTTGACTGAAGTTTTATTTCACAATTCTACTGTTGCAAAGACTAACAGTATTCAACCCAGATGGTTTACAAAAGGACACTTGGAGGGGCTCTCACAACATGAACATGAAGATTTAGTAAGGTGGGACATTTACAGCAAAGTGGTCTCATTAATTAAAAGTTAAATAATACATTTTAAAAATTCAAGTCATACTCAATTTAAGGAAAAATAAAGTGCTTTCATGCATTCCTAATAAACATTTAATCTGTGATAACTACTGAATCTCTCAAACAAAGAAAAGCAGGGGCTAAAGCTTCACATAACACTTTGATAGTCAAAATTCACAGTGAAAGGCATACGACAGCTATAAGGCTTTACGAATGATTAAACCTATTAAGGCTCTAAAACAGACAAAAGCAGCAAAAATCAAGCTGAAGCATTGCAGATTAACAGTTTACAGGTCAAAAGGCCCTCTGCTGTATAGTTGTCCTCTCTCTGGTTCACCTCTTAGTGAACTAAAGACAGGCTAAGACGCACACAGACAGATCATGGATTAGGGTTAGTGCTTATTTTGGCTGATTGTGCTCACTGGCAGGGTTTTGGGTGAAGGGTTAACCTGTTTGGAGGATGTTCTTGGTTTCTGTCCTCGCTGAAGTAAAGCTACTTGTTTGCAGAAAGATGAGGGTGCTTTTAAGAGACGAGGGGTGGATTAACTCCGAGCTCAGGTAAATTCAGATCAAGAGGATCACCAATGATGACGATATCAGTCAGGTAGGTCAGTTTGACAGAGGCTTTTCTGGTTCACAGTTTTTACGTACATAGAGTGTACACGGTGTCTCAGTGATTAGTGTCACTGGATAAGTGCCACAACACAAAAGTAAAGTGTAATTCAATCTTACTACAACTGTTAGTTCAATAGTTTCTATTTTTAGTAGCTGCTAAGATTCAGGAGTACAGCAACATTGCCTCAGCAATATCTGATGGGGCAACAAAATAAATGTCCTCTCAGTCAGACTATGGTGAGGTGTAAAGGTGTTTTAGTTCCCAGCTTGTGTCTCTTGTCGATGTTGCAATATTCCCAGATCTCAACAATTCAACTTTTGAGTATAATTTCCTTCGTGCCAATGACAATTCTGGTCAAATTGAACTATTATATAATGAATAAACACAGTCAACCCCAGTATGTATAGATGGGTGCTGAATTATTTAAGAAAAAAATCAATCAAAAATCAGGATATTTTCATATGTCTTACTTCTGATTTTTGATTTCCAAATGTAACTATTACAGTAAGATCCAAGTTGTTTTATATTAGCATAATGATCCTTTGACTATAACGAAGCTGAGATCAGACGAGACACCACTGACTGACATTAAAAGCTTATTTGTGCCTAACAGGACCTGGTATCTGTGAGACTGTAGATTAACTCTAACAAAAGTTTTCATCGAAGGCATCTTTGTGTTAGCCATAGCTGTGAGGACTACGAGGGTTGATGGGAGAGGAGTCTTCCCTCCCACTCTGTCCAATCAGTTGGTAGAGACGATGGCTGAGGTTCTGAACCTGACAGGTGCCCAGGACGCACCCCACCCTCATCAGATGTCCGTGGCCCCTTCCGCCGCCATTGTTGGCATGACGACGACTTCGTGACCCTCGCTGCTTGACTGGCGCTTCCTGTAGCACGTTATCTTTTTCGTTAAGCAACAGTTCGGACAACCTCGGTGGGGGATCTTTGTGTAAGAGCGCCTTCCAGATGATATGTCTATCTCCCTGGGTGATGTGGTTGTCAAGGACAACAGAGAGATCAGACACAGCAGACATGATAGCAGTGTAAGAAGACTTTGGGTGTTTGCAGGTTTTTGGTGAATTGAACCTGTGATGTAGAGAAACAAAGAGAGAGTTAAAAAGAGTTAAAGAGAGCACACACAGTCAGCCTATTCACATGCGCCTGTTGCCTGCTTGGGTTTCGTAGCGTAACTGGATCACTAAGATGAAATGAAATGCCTCACAGGAAGTCAGGCTTGTGCTGCAGGAATGTCTGCAGTCCCCCCCAGTTACCAAACAGAGAAAGACAGGATTGGGAGAGAAAGTAAGATGGAAAGATGGAAGGACAGATAGACAGTGGGTGGCGAGCAGGTGGGTGTCTACTTCTGTAGCTGACTTATCCAACTGTACTATCTCTGTATCTGATAAGGTGTGTAAATGTGTGTGTGTGTGTGTGTGTGTGTGTGTGTGTGTGTGTGTGTATGTGTGTGTGTGTGTGTGTGTGTGTGTGTGTGTGTGTGTGTGTTGACTACACACCTATCTGAGCATAAAGATACCTGCAGAGAACTGGTTGTTCCGCTCAACAGAGTAAACAACAAAGTGAAACAGTAATTGCATCAGATGCTGTGTAGTTTGAAAAAACAACATGCAGTATTACATCATCATTATTAAACACAATGGCCCAGTGCCACAAACCTAGACAAGTCTCAGAGCCCCTAACAACAAAATATGTGCAATCAATAACAAAGTGATACTACCTAATATTTTTTATCTTGTATTTTTCGAATGTTCCCACCTGTAGAAATAATTGAATGAAATAATGGCTTTTAAAAAAAGCTATTTCGCAGTGCAAAATGGATTCACTACAGCTACACTGGATCTGTGACAAATTGAAAGCAATAAAATCCGAACCGCAAACTTCATAACCCCTTCTAAGCATACAGTCACAGCCAAAAATATTGGCATCCCTGCACTTGACGCTTTGGTAGGAGACCACTGCTTACACAAAGGCATAAAAAAGCCAGACTGGATTTTGCCAAAACTTACATGACAAACCCAAAATCCTTATGGGAGAACGTACTGTGGACAGATGAGACCAAAATATAGCTTTTTGGTAAAGTACATCATGGTACTGTTCACAGACAATGAAATGAGGCCTTCAAAGAAAAGAACACGGTCACTTCGGTCAAACGTGGTGGGGGTTCAAAGATGTTTTTGGGGTTACTTTGCTGCTTCTGGCACCAGATGCCTTGACTGTGTGAATCATGAAATCATGAAATCTGATGACTACTAAAGAATATTGGGGCGCAATGTAGTGCCCAGGGTCAGAAAGCAGCGTCTCTACCAGAGGTCATGGGTCTTCCAGCAGGACAATGATCTAAAAAACACTTCAAAAAGCACTCAGAAATGGTTAAAGACAAAGCGCTGGAGAGTTCAGAAATGGCCAACAATGAGTCCAGATCTGAATCCCGGAGAACACCTGTGTAGAGATCTCAAAACAGCAGCTGGGAGAAGGCATCCTTCATTCTTCATATTTTGAGATGTTATGTTTCACCATTCTTCCATATTGTAGCTGATTTTACTTCAAGGGTCTCTTTTTTATTACTACACCCCAGATGTCGGAGAGGATACTCTGCGAGACTGCTGCCTTTCTTGGATGTAGTAGCTGTTTCTCCATCTTTTTCTTTAGAGTCAAATCCTGATCCTCTGTGGTCACATGGTGAGTACAGAGAGAACAATTAAGATTTGAAAGGGCAGGAATTTGAATGAGATGTCGCCATCATGAGGGCCAGTGAGCAGCTCAAGATTATACTACCACCCCGAGAGGCACCCAGCATGTGTTTTGGGTCTAATACAGTCAATACTGATACTGTAAAAACACAGAAGCTCTCATATTCCTCTCATCTGACTCAGGTTAAAACAGGCAAACACATTTCTAAAAACGTGAATGTGTTTCACACACTTTGGCACCTGACACCTGGCTGAGTACTGCTTAGTCATCTTTATGTGGACCTGCACAACACAGTTAAAAAGTGATGAGTTGTTTCTTTTCATGTCTTTTAGTCAATTATTAAAAGTTTGGACTAATACTCTCAAATATAAGCTAGCGACCCCTAGCGGCTCTGTCTTTCCAGCACCCAACCAGCCCAGAGTGGTTTGAACCGACTCAGTGACAACTAACTGACACCACATCCGCTACGCCATCAGCTCAGCTAAAAGATAATGTTTATGGTTTATCAGCAACAGTATCTAATAACAAAACTAACAGCAGAAGAGGGAGGAGCGGAGTAAGAGAGTGAAACAAAGAGAGGCAGAATGTAAACAGCAGTAAGAGGCCTCTACAATAAAAAATAAAAAAAATTCTCTCTCACCTCTCTGCTGTCTAGCCTTACTTTTTAAGACTCATGTCACCACAAAAAAACATATTTTCATTTATGCCCACTCTCTCTCAGATGTTTAAGTGTTCAGATCTGGTCTGTTTGACCATGTGACTGTTCAGAAATGATGCAATACTGAGTGTAGAATAACGTAAAGTAGCAGGGGGCCAAAGAGCACTCAGTGCTTTCAGTCTCTGTAGATTGTTAAACAGGCTCAAAACAATAACACAGTCACCTATTTACTTGTGTCCTTTTATACTGCTGACAGGTCCAAGTGGTTACTGTAAATCAAGACACTGGCATTTGGGGCATGAATCGAGGACATACATAACCAACTCTTATCTAAACAATAACTAAACTTAACTATGTTAGGAATGTATTTGTGTGTATGAAAGTATGTGTTGCAGCTCAATCCACATCTATTGACAATCTATTTTCGATTGCAGTACACATGAACTATAACCCTGCCTGAATATGGGTTTTGTTGTTGGAGGGTTTGGTTGAAATGGCATTTGAATGTAAATATATTCAGGGTGTCTACCTGTAAATGTAATAAAAATATTTTGGCATTAGCAAGGTCAATGTGTATTGTTGAAACTATTGATTTTTGACTGATTTTGTGAGGAAAGATAAGATTAGACCTATTCAAATCACCACGTGTATTCATTTGCAGTTTTCATTTATGTTGATTTTGCATGAGAATACTGTAGATACTATATCACCAGCACTCATTTTACATGCAAACCCCATGATGTGCAACTATCCTGCAAAATTTAAAAACATTTTATATCTGTGTATATTTCTGTCTGCGCAATCATACCTCTGTGTGGGCTATGCATGAGGTGAGAAACAAAGAATTAAAAGAGCAAGTCTGATGGAGCGAGATAATGTTTGTTTGTTTAGTGTGAAAAGTGGGCCAGAATACCATATGATCTTTATCCTGTAAGTAATCCTGACTGGTATTCTGATCACTCTTCTGGCGGGACACCTTGGGCTCTCACTGCCAACATGCGCGCACACGCTCATTCATTCATTTATTCACATATACTCACTTGCTGACTGACTAACTATTGAGTGTTAGAAACTTGTGGCATTGCACTAACTCTATTAGTATTTTCCTCTTTTTAATGGATGCTGAATTCTGGCAGCTCTAGAAAATACACACACACACACACACACACACACACGCACACACGCACACACACACACACACACACACACACACACACACACACACACAGACACACACACTGGCATAATGTTAGCTGGCGGGGCATTAGTGGGCACAAACGTGCAAGTGACATGTGACTGCCTGGCGACAAACACAGCAACACAAGTACATGAACACCCAAATGTGCAAAAATTCACTTTCCATGCAGTACGTGCATTTATCTTTATCTCTGTCTCATACACTCTCTCTCACACACACACAGATACATGGCTAAAAAGCCACCTGTGGTGAGGGTTAGAACACAATTGTCTCTGGAGAAAAAGCTACTTGGCGCAAAGGAGCCTCCCAAAACAAGGAAATGTAGGCCACTGAACTGCTTGCCATTCTTCATGTAGCACAACAAATACAGGTGGGCTGTAGTTGCTCTGACACACACCAATGAACTAATAAAAGTGTGCGCATGTGTCAAAGACAACTCTAAGTCTTTAAGTCTGTGCTTTGAGGTTGAACATTTGTCACAAAGAGCACAAAAAGGCAGCTTCAATGAGATTCACTGTCAATGATTGTGATGTTTAAGGTAATGTTACTCTACAGCAGCCAGAGGACAACTCTGCTTTTTAATGACACAGTTCACACTGATGTTTACTTATGTTTAATCAGATATACTACACCTCTCACATGCATGAATCATTTTAGTCAAGTTACCATTTTATGTTTTTATTGACAAAACTGCTGTATATTTTATAAGATTCAGTCTGATTTACTCCTGCCACAAAGAGGAGCATGAAATAAGTTTATTCTTAATTTATTTTATAGTAATCAGCCCTGAATGATGGCAGTATGAGTTGAGGTGAATACTTCTTTGTAATTCAGTGCTTTCTTTTGCGACCTCTCTCTCACCCTTTCCCTCTCTCCCTCATGTGTGTGCTGATTGTGTGAAAGTCCAGGTTGTGGACCTGTGGAGAGTCTGAGAGCAAAAGGAGCTTCTCCAACATTCCTCCCATGTTAGAGCCCAGCATGTGGTTCTTCACAGGGGAACTGCACACACACACACACACACACACACACACACACACACACACACACACACACACACACACACACACACACACACACACACACACACACACACACACACACACACGCACTCAAGCACGCAAGCACATACATACACACACACAGCTTCCTGTCGTAACTCCTCACAACTACTTTGTGCAAAGGAAACTTTTTGTCCCTATCAGAGCCCCACCATTTCACTACTAGTAATTGTTACTGGCTCTATTTGTTATTTTCCTCCCCTCTTCCTCTCTCTATGTTTCCTAAATTACAAGAATATTGTGTTACATCCATCAGTGTTAAATCACACTGAGATCTTCTCTCTTCTTTCCCACCAGCCAGGGATATTTTGTGCAAACCTTCTTAAAGCTCCTTTTTTATTAATAAAAAGAAAATGCATTTTACAGTATCACTGCATTACATCATCTGACTGCCTATTTGAGAACAAAATTTCACAGTGCAATGCACAAAAATGATATGCTGCATAACATGTATGCAGAAATAAAAATATGGTATGATATGCCAATAGTTCGTTATTGTTTCAAAGCGTTGTGAATTTATTGAAGCAACTCTTGATTTCACCTTTATCTTTTACTCTTCAAATATCCAACTTAACTAACTGTAACACTTCAACTATAGGATAGAAAGGATAAATAAAATAAAATAAAAATAAAATAAATTACAGAAATCTCTGCTACATAAGGCTCATAGACCACACATTCTCCCCTCGCCCGTCTGTCTCTGACACACAGGAAACACAAAATAATACAGTCAAAAGTCCTCTCAGATAAGTCACAGTGGCTCCTGAAAATTAAGCTGATAATGCCCTATTCTGCATGTGACAGTTGTTTTTAAAATTGGGCTCTTATTTTTGGCTTTCAGTCACAAGATGCATTCACATCCACAAATGTCACAACTTCCAAAGTGCTGTCTGTGGGTTGTGGGAGCATGTCATTATCGTCTGCATTAATAAATCGGTGGCTTGTTTGCTGCTCGGTCCCCCAGTGTGCACATGTGTCCTTGTCCAAAATCCCACTAAATCACCCTCACCTCTGCTCTACCTCACCTCCTGCTGCTGAGAGGAATCACCTCATTCTGCTGTTGGGCCTTTTCTCACATTAATGACTGTCAGGAGACCTTTAATGTCCTCCATTGTGATTCTCTGTTAGGGCTGCAACTAATGATTATTTTCATTGGCCTACTGATGAACCTGCTCATTGTGTTTCTGGCATATCAATCAGTGATTAAATCTATAAAATGCCTATATTACAAAGCCCAGTGGGAATGTCTTCAAATATCTTGTTTAGTCTGACAGTCTTAAACTCTCCAAGCAGATAGAAAATGTACAGTGATACAAGAAATGCAGCAATTCCTCCAACTAAAGAAGCTTGAGCCAATGTTTGGCGGTTTTACTTGAATGACTGAATAATACATTATCTTTTTGTTTTTGTTTGTTTATGTTTTGTGCAGTTAATCAAGTGGTTGTTTAGGCACTAACTATGATATTCATCACAAAAAATGGCAAGCAAGTGAAATAAAAGCTGTTTGGTAGTTTTGGAGGTTTTCATTCCCAGAATTGGAGATTGAAGTAGTGTCTAAAAAACATTTGTAATTTTTGGCTGTATAAACATTTTGTTTGACTTTTACAGTGATTAAGTGATGGGATATCAGAGCCAAAATATAATATAAGACCTGCTGCATGCATACGGAAGTGGCACCACTGGGGCACAGTAAGCCACTTAAGAACAATAAAGTTACCATTAGGCACAAAGATAAGACTTTATTGTCCCAGATGGACATTTGCCTTGGACACAGAGTGCACATTTCCACTGGAGAGTGACATGTAGATCAACTAGCAGTGTCTGTGGGTTAAAATATAATTATGCACATCTTAACATTTTGTTGGAAATATTTTTCCATCTTATAAATGTCCAATTCATTATAGCTAATATACAAATAACCTACCGATAACAGATTAAAGCATTTTCTGCTACTTAAGGACATCACTTACTGAGTGTATACACGAGCATCATAACAAAAACTTTAACGAAAGTGTTCAAGTTTGTTTGGTTTTTCTAAATTTCCACCTTCAAATAGATCTGTTTCAGCAGCGTGTTGATGCTACCTGTGTCTGTGACTGGGGCTCTGCGGAGTTAAAGCTCGGGACTGGATCTCCAGAGGCAGGAGGCCGAGTAGAAGGCACAGCCACGCCGGGAGCAGTGCGCACATGACGGCGCAGTGGAGACGCGGTGGAGACGCACTGTCCGGGGGAGACGGATCTCAGAAGACCAAAGTACTATAAGTATTATAATGTAAATAAAAATGAAAATAATCAGGAGAAAAAACTTGGTAAAAATTCAGAAAAAAACTCGAATCTGAAGTTATTTCTAACAAGTAAACTGTCCCGTGTATGTGAGAGACACTGACAGCATCCTCAGTCTCTGATGTGGTTTCTGTTGCATCCTCTGCACTCTGACCCTCTCCTCTTGCTCCAAAAGAAATCCGAAAGAAAATAAAGACGTGAAAACCCAGGAGCTCATTGGCCGCTCAGACTGGGAGCTACTGAAGACCTGAGCTTTCTCATTTATAAAGCCTGATTGAGGGAAGAGGAGGAGAAGGAGGAGGAGCAGGAGGAGGAGGAGGTAGCTTTATTATCTGTCCTACAACAATCTAACCTCTAATGAACCCCACAACCCAATTAAATCTCAGGAGTTCCAGTCTTCTCATATAAGTTACAGAGGTGCAGCACCTTTATGTATGTATTTATTTATTTTAATATGTGAGGTCAAGGTGACCTTTTAGATGTTTATTATTGGATTTAGTTTCTTTTTACACAGGCACTTCTATTTGTGTCCAGGGTGAGCTTGACCCACTTAGAAAGCAATTGCTGAACCCATGACAATCAAAGTCAAAGCATTAACAAATTAATTAAGAGTAGCAGGAGCCTGCAAATGACTTTGAAATATGTGTGTGATTGTGGAAAATTGATTGCAGACTGATAAAATACAATCATCCAATAAAAAATGTGCTCACTGCCAGACTCTGCTGATAAGAGATGAAGTGTGGTTCCTTGTTTCGGGCACTGATGGCTATTACCTAACACAGAAAATCACAGGTTGTATCTGGACTACACATATAGTGAAAGCTTAGTCTGTCCATGTGTCCTTTTTAATAGTTCTGCCTCAGTTAAAGGACATGTTCTGGTGACATTTGTAAAATAAACTGTAAAAACTGGCATTTATCTTTACAATCAGCAGATTCAATGTCACTAAAATAAACAGAAAATTGGGCATCACTTCTCTTTTTACTTGTTTGGAATTGTACATATACTGTAATTCTCCTTTACAGATTTTCTGTTTCTTTTACAGTATTTGACATCATGATCTATTTAACCAGGTTTATTTTCTTTTAACCAGGTTAACTTGTGTTATATTTTTCAGTTTATTATAAAAATGTCACTCTAGCTGTGAATTGTGCACTGCACATAATGTAAACCTACTAGTTTCAAACCTAGAGTTACAATCTCTCAAAGGATCCTAAGATGAAGAAATAAAAAATATTTTTTCTTCTACATATAATTATGTCTTACTCTGTTTGTTCCTACTTTCATTTTTACTTGTTTTACCTCTTTTGGGCTCTAAATATTCTAATTAAACAGCCTAAGGTGGAAATTAGTCTTTACTTGAGATGCTCACAGCTCACAGAAATATGTAGCCTATAACACAGAGGCCGGTGAGTTACTTTTTGCTTCGTATATGGATCACAGGCCAAGAAACCAAAGCTGTAACCTGCTGTGGCCTCTGCAGCAAATGTATTTGACATGGAGCAGCGATATCAATGTGTATGTGTGTGCAGACAAGTGAATACAGTTGTGTAACGAAGTATATGTTAACATGTTATAGTTTCCCTTTATTTATGAATATCCACATAAGGCTTGGCGTGACTGTGAGGAAAAAGAGAGCTAGTGTGGTTCTGCATTGGTTGTTCTCCTCATTTTCCCTGCATAAGAACATCTTTTCTTTGTGTGTGTGTGTGTGTGTGTGTGTGTGTGTGTGTGTGTGTGTGTGTGTGTGTGTGTGTGTGTGTGTGTGTGTGTGTGTGAAGGAGGAGACACAGATGAGGAGCTCAGAGTCTAAACTTGATTAAAAGAATGCTCTGTATGTGGAGGTGGCTTCAGACCTTAATTAAAGGGCTGAGTGCGTGTCTGCGTCTGTCTGTGACTCAGCAGTTTGTAGTATTACCTTCTAAGCTCAGTTTCCAACACTGTGAGCCTCAACTCAGTCCAACATGTGCATTAACTCATCTATCACAAGAACAGTGTGTGTGTGTGTGTGTGTGTGTGTGTGTGTGTGTGTGTGCGCGCGTGCATGTGTGTTGTGCATGTGTGTGTGTGTGTGTGTGTGTCCACACTATCCAGACTTATCCCCTCTCCCTCTGATCTCTTTGCAGCCAAAGATGCTTTGGCTCTCCTTGGAAAAGCTGAGTTTCAGTTTCAGTCTTAACTTCTGCTTCTGCTGGACACCTCAGGCTGAAATCAGAGAGGAAATTAGATGTCTGGACACATTCACAACCTGAAGTATAAAGTGAGCAACGTCTACCTTTACTTAACAACACATATTACACTATATTTCACCTGCTGTAGACACCCCCTCTTTTTCTAGACATCCAGAAAAAAAGTTGTTGCACTGTTTTCCAAAGACTCATTATGTTACGATACATCAAAAACATATTAAAAGTCTGAAAAACTTAGAAGGAATTGTATTTGTGTTGTAAGCAGGTGAAATCAGTGCAGCAGGGGGGATGAGGAGGGTTTTAGTGAGAGTGCACTTTGCAATGGACCCTTCGCACAGAAGACATTTTTACATGTAAGAGGAGGAATAGCACAGGTATAAACAACAGATTTTTTGCCAGAGAAGCTACTTTGTTTTGGTGTTTTTAGTAGATCAGTCATTTATGTGATGGATGAGCAAACAGTTGTATTACTTATGGTACCTTTGAATTAGTCTCCCAGTTCATTCTGTTGACTTCCTCTTCAAAGATCTTCTTTAGAGGATGATTATTATCATATCTCTCAGGCTGGGCAACATAGATCTCACATTTAAGATAGTTTGATTAAAATGGCTAATTCCCTCATCATATAATAAAGTGAGAAAAAACCTTTCAAGGCACCGGTTATAAAGACCTATCTTCATTTGAATATGGTGGCATTTTGATGCCTCTGTGTGGTGAAGTTTGGGATTGCATTTTCTGCACAACTGAAATAGAAGAAGTCACTAGAGTCTAGTGACTAGACGATCCTGTGATCATTAATTCTTCCATCATATATATTCACATTTTATTCTGTTCAGGGTTTCTGGATGAGGGCTTTCATCTTTGAAAAAACAAAAAATCCTAATATATGATTCATTTTGTTGTTGCAGTGTTTGAAAAGCACTCACTCCCACAGAAAGGGAAGCTACTATCTATGTATCTGCTGTATGTAAGACAGCAGTTGTTCCTATGCTGATCTACTGACAGTAATACTGAGTGAGCTCATGGTCTCAGTATCAGTTTGCTCTCAGTCCTGGATTTTCTTTTCAGCTTCATGACTGACAAGAAAAAGCTCACAAAAGCAGGTCGTTTCTCTTGTCAGATTGCTCACAGTGCTGTCATACAAAACTACGCTTGCTCTCAAATTTCACCCCTTCAGAACTGCATTCATACTTATATTCTCACTATAACTGGAGTGTCTGTTATTGTAGGAAAGGATGTTAATCATATTTTGGTTATTGGACACTTGCTGTAGATTATTTGTATCCATGGGGATGTGAGAGTGACCTGGTTGGGAGTTTGCTGAAATGAGTGCCTAAATCCAGCTGCTTTGGAACAGTTTCCATTATCACTAATGCAACCCAGAAGTACTTACTTAAACGCAGATGGAGTAAGAGTGAAGATTGAGTGTTTTCCCCAAAGATGTGCAGCAAAGTCTTATTTTTGAATAGCAGCACACATCTATTGGTTTGGCCCTGCTCCAGCACTTTGAATGGTTTCATTTAAAATCCAATATGCTGCAGCCGACAGAACAACCCAGATTTCAGTGTGGCTGACGATGCAGATAAAAACATGATACATGCTCTGTTCCTGTTGTGGCAGCAGGTGGTGCTGCTCCCAAACCAATGAGCTGCAGCCATGCTGATAAAACAACAGTCACTTCAGGATCAAGACAAAAAACAGAAGCTGGATTACCAACCCAGTTTGCCTGGGTGTAGATACCTAATTAAATTAGTTAAATAAAATGTGCGCTGATAAATTGCAGACTTAGAAAACCAACCAGACTTAGAAAACCAACCAAAATCTCACTTATATCACTAGACATATGGAAGGATATCAGCTAATAAGTCTTTCAATAATACCTCAAATACAAATAATTTCTATTGAGAACCCTTCTTTTTTAAATCAACGATATGCACAAAACTGTCACAAATGTTTATTGCAGAGTACAGATTCATACACAACAAAAGACAAGCTGAGCAGTTCCATACAAATGAATAATATACAATTCAGTCTCCACAATGTAATCACATTTTGGCGTCAACACATCATGTTATGGGTTCTGCAACAATTCAGCATGCAGTGATGGCACATTTAATTTATATTTACATTGGGAAAGTACACCACAGGACGATTCATTGTTTTTGTTTTTTATTAAGTGTATGTGGAAGACTTTGACCTAAAAGATCTTGACCATATCAAGACAGAAAAATGCACCATAAAGTTAAAATACACAAACATGCAACAATACAGTTTCACACAATATCACAATAACTGATGACAGCTCTATACAACAGAAGTCACATAGTGTTGTGTGGTCTGATTCACTGCTTCTTGAAGCAGAACAGATTCATTCATTCTCCCACATGCTGTTCATAAACAGCATTTTCTTTTACAACTTCAAGACCTTTTTTTAAAAAGAAAGAAAAAATTCATACTGTGAAGTAAAGTTTTGGCAAGAGAAGTGAGAGTCACTAAAAAGCTTTTTAATCAGCTATAACGAGTAAATAAGTGTGTGATAAAAAAAAATATATATAAGAATGGTGTACAATACATGTATTTCTCTTTAAGTTGCTCCTTGCTGTCCCAGAGCGGTGATGAGGTCCTGCAGCGGCTCGGTATCTTCTGGCTCCAGAAGTGCATGCTGCCGGCAGAAGAGTGTGAGGTGTGTGAAGAGTGTGTTAAGGTGTGGGTGCAGACCCATAGCGAGTGTCTCTCTGTAGTGACACCAGTAAATGTGAGCCAGAGTCCTGAATAACAGCAAAAACACCTTCTGTACCAGAAAGACGAAGCCTGTTGGAAACACTGCACCTGGAAAAAAAGAAGAGAGCTTAACACAGAAACTGGAATGTGATGCAGAACAATGTAACACAGATGATACATTAATAACTTTTACCCGTTTTTGTGGGGAACACGTCTTCATCAGTCAAGAGATCCTGAATGTATGACATGGCATAGTCGAAGTAAAGTGGAGCGGAGCACTTCAGCTTCCTGCCCTGTTCGTCAGTCCAGACATAAACTCTAACAAAACAAAGAAACAAAAGAACAATTTCTGTTTTATAATTAGTTTAATTGTCTATAATAACAGTTCAGAGTGTCAACTCCTTTTTGATTTTGTAGTGGAAACACTGCACATTAAGTACAGAGAAGTAAGATGAGGACCATTAAAGGGTCAGTTCACCCAAGTCACAACAAAATGTAGAGGATTTGAGATCTCGGCTGATCCTAGACTCAAAGTTAGTCTCTAGATGTTTCGCTGACTACACTGATCTTTCCACAAATCACAATCTAAGGATGTGTTTTATCTCATGATTTGGGTAAACTAACCCTTCAAGTTTTTATTTAGTTATTGTTATTATATATACTATAATTATTTGGTTTGTTCTCTTTTTTATGTGGTCATACTATTTTCTATAATATTGTGACATTTTAACATTTTTTAGGTGGAGGCTTTAAATAAGCCCATTCGGGTTTTCTGCCTCTCCCTGCACTCTATCTGTCATAATCTGTCATTTTATGTGTACATTTTCACAATTTTCACAAACTAAACTGAAAAACTAAAACAAAGTATGTGCTGCATTTACTGCTCAGTTAACTCACGTGTTGCCTGGTCCACATGCAGTCGGGCAGGTGCTGGGAGTGCAGAACTCGGACAGTGCACTAGAGAACAGGTTTATGTGCTTGAAAAACGCCACGGCTGGAGGAAATCAATATGAAAAAAAATTACATGTTGCTCATCTTCTTACTCTATGTGCTTTTAATGCAGACGCTGTGTGCAGCTGGAGGATGAGGAACAGGAAAGAGGGGAAGCAAACATTACAACTCTTCTGTGTCCAAAGTGGTTTACTCACTGTTGCTGGCGAGCCACTCTGCCTTATCAATGCCAGGCGGCAGCGCTGTGAGGGCGAACATGTCTGTGTGTGTGACCCGCTGGCACACGAACTGCTGCTGGAGATACGGACGCTCTTCCAGATTATTGTTGTTAATTCCCCTTGCAAGGGCAGTGCAGAGTTAATGAACCAGAAGCAGAAAGAGAAAGACAAAATATTGCTGTGTAAAACAATTGATAGGTCAGCGTATTAATTACTCCTGCTGCAGCCAGTAGATAAAGCGTTTTATACTCTCTCATCTGTCTTGCCCTCTCTGGCTGGCACATGCAAACACATACATACACTGCTGCAACTGCAGGCCTGAGTGTCCAATAAACCAGCAGTTAGTGTAATGAAGGCAGTCGATTCACTGCCAGAGTAATTATTGTTAATGAAGCAAACAAACCTGCAGTGGACTAACATTATGCAAGATAATGCACACTGAGAGCTGCTGGCTTTACCAAACCTCTCTTTCCAACATTAGTACATACTTACTGATAAGCTACAGGTAATGCTTTACAATCAGTAGCACAGGACTGGCAGCTTGGGATGTCGTGATAGCTTTGAAGTGTGAGTGCAGGAACTGAATGATGTGTATTGGAAAGTCAAACAAGCATGATTTGACTTTATGCAAAGAAGGGAGGCCACATTTAGCAGATACTGTAGTACAGTGTGACTAGGAGGTGTCGTCCTCTACTTTTGTCTGCCCACCAGCTAGACGCTTGTGAAGACTGCTTTGGATTAAAGTGAGTCAGTGGAATCAGGCAGCTGCCATGCTCAGTTTTTACATGTCTACGCAGCAGCTGAGAGTTTACTCACTGTGACCTTGCCTGCTGTGATAAGGGAAACACTGTTCTCTGTGAGGTTTCACTCCCCCCGTAGATGTGTGTGTGTGTGTGTGTGTGTGTGTGTGTGTGTGTGTGTGTGTGTGTGTGTGTGTGTGTGAGGAATGGGTCGGGTGAATTAGTTTAATGGTTTAAACAGCAGGTCTTTGTCAAAAGTAAAGGTCAGCAGAGGTAGAGAGGGAGGGATACTGACTGAGAAGAATGTAAACATTAGTCCAAAAGGTACAGTAGAGCAGAAGTACTCTAATATCCACAGGAACTGTTAACATCCTGTAGGCCGTTCCGTTCCAGTTGCATGGCGTTAACTCTATTACCGCCTCTTGGCTACCAGTTGTCAGCACACAAACTCAAAGAACCCGGAGCTACGTGTGATGGTGTATTTGTGTGTAAACATACTCCTCTGTGACCCTGCTCTCTCCCTCCTGGCTGTCTGTTTACCTTTGCCTCTGCCGTGAGGGCGAAATAAACAGTCCTCTCAGCCAGCTGGCTCTGACAGATTCATCCCAAAGCAGGAATTTGCTCAGTAACTGTCCTAAAATGCATTCACACGTCTGCCCTCAACGTCTCATTTTTAAACTGCCTCTCAACATGTGTTCCCGCTGTTAGAGGAATCCACCTTCATTGATGCCATCAGACAAATATGCAAAACACACACACACACACACACACACACACACACACACACACACACACACACACACACACACACACACACACACACACACACACACACACACACACACACACACACACACACACACACACACACACACACACACACACACACACACACACACACACACACACACTTCTGGAGAACATTCCTCAGTAAACCATGTGCAGCCAACTTTTTAGTTCTTGTTTCTGACACATATCCATGTGTCTTTTTTCCTAGCATTGATCTTAAAAATTCAGGAGTATAAAAATACTGAAATTTGGAACAGCAAACGCCACAAACTAAAACTTTTGCTCCACGTAGAAAACTGAAACATGAGCGTAAGCGGAAGCCTGATGAAGAGAGTTAAGAGAGGGAAAAGAAGTATCACTTACAGTTTTTCATTGTTGATGTCAGAGGGCTGCAGAGCTGTGCCGTCTGTCTTTGTAGCTGAGGGGTAACTATGGCAACCCCCCATGGCGTAGAGCTAAGAGCAGAGCTGTTGGTCGTGCCAGCCCCACTTTTCCATCCCAAACATACTAACACACGCACGTCTCGGCACTACAGGCAGAATATGGCGACCAGTGCCTCAACACAAACATCTATCAGCTCGCTCGAGGATACATACAGCTGACAAGATTCCCCCCCCCCCTTTTTTTTTTTGGACAAGTTTTTCAAAACAGAACAAAGTATTCCAGGAGTTGAGGATTGTCTCCAGCTGTCTGCCTCTCCTTGCGCTCTAGTGATCCAGTGTCAGTGTGTATATGTCTCCTTTGTCTAGAGTCCCACACCCCACAGGCTCCTCCTCTCCCAGCTCCAAGCGGACAGGCAGGTTTCTCCACAACCCATTTAAAAGTACATAATACAACTCCTCCTCTTCCCCTTTTCCATCCACTTCTCATTGCGTGCTCGACCCACTGCGTACATTTCTCCATGTGTATGCGCTCCAGGAAGAAAGAGAAAGAGAGAGAGAGAGAGCAGGCAGGTGCAGATGACAAAGTAAAGGTGGTCTTGCACTGTGTGCGCAGAAAGAGGTGGAAAGGCAGAGAGGAAGAGTAGAAAAAGTGTCCGGAGCAGCAGGTGTGTTTACGATCACTTGTAAACTATGGAGGAATGTGATGACATACAGGGTGTATCTGAGCCAAGGAATGATAACACACACCCTTACAGTGAAAGAGCGCTGATATATAGATGAAAAAAAGTGTTGTGAATATGAGAAGTGTATTATATGAAAGCTGACACAAAAGGGGGTTCTTCAGCTCCACCCGCCCCCAACCCAACTGTCAGTGTGCCGGGCAGGTTTATGTTTGCACTGAGGGAGACTGCGTGAGGGTGTAGAATTAATTGTTATTGCTGCTCACATGTGTGGGAGACCGGGACGGAACATGATACATCATCTCACCTGCCCCTAAGGTAAACATATTTGTGCTTCCAAAGACCCAGTCCTGTTCTCACTTTCTATGTGTGTTTATACTGTACGTGTGTGTGTGTGTGTGTATATGTGTGTGTATATGTGTGTGTTATACGTAGGCTGTAAATGGGAGACAAAGACGTGCTTCTTTTTGGTCTGACATATTTATTAGGTTCATATCTGAATGTACAAGCTAAATTGACAACAGGTAACAGACACATTACTCTCTAAATGAAAAAAAAGAAAAAAAGAAAAGAAAACACCAGCATCAGTCCACTTTACAAAAAAGGCATTTCACAACAGGGCTGTCTTTCACACCACTTCCCCCTCCCCCCTACCCAAAACACACACATACACACTCTCACACACTCACTAATGTAATAAGCTATAATGCGCAGAAACTTTAAACTGAAATGGCCTCAGTGTAAGTCAACAGGCAATGGGATGAAGTAGTAACATCCCACGTCTCTCATTTAAAGTTTTGGGCACACACTGTAGAACACAGCACATACCCATGAGGTGAATGAGGCTAATGTGCAAACGTAATGGCACTTAAAAAGATGACCATATTGTACCTCATGCCATTATGTGTAACAGCTCGCTGTACCAGTAGCTACACCAAACACACACACACACACACACACACACACACACACACACACACACACACACACACACACACACACACACACACACACACACACACACACACACACACACACACACACACACACACCACTCTCAAGGTGAAGGAGTCACACACACACTCAGATCAAAACAAAAAGGTAAGGGTCAGACGCAGTGCTTAGGTTTGTGAAAGAAGGGATGATGTTTTCTGACCCTGTACACACCCTGACAAAGACAACCACAAAAAAAGCCCTATTTTTCTCTTCTAACCCTGACTGAAACCAGTGTTTACTCTCTGTGTGCTTCAAAACAGCTCAAAGTGTCGAACGGATAAAAGCAAAATGGGTGTGATCTAAGATGAATCTTCAAAGTCTTTCTTTGACATGTGGCATCCTCTCCTACTGCTGATAACTCCATCACATGACTCAAAAGAGCATGTGGGAGGGATCAAACAAAGACTAGATCAATCTGTTTCTGTAAGACCATTGCAAGAAAGGAGGCTACTTCACAGATATGAAACCCAGTTAAACACTGGTGGGAAGACACACTTTGGCTGAAAGCATTGAATAAAAAGTATTCTAAAGTATCTACATGATTCACTCATTCAAGTCAAACATTCCCGCCTCTTTTAGTAGGGAATAATGATGGTGCGTGGCACCACCAAATACAAACCAAAAGTGCTTCTTCAAAAAAGTGCTTTTAAAATAAATACAACAATCTATGTAAATCATTCCATAGTCTTAAATGCAATTAAAGTCAACTCCTGCCCTGAGAAAGAGAGAGACGAGGAGAAAAGAGAAGCATGGCTGCGCAAACTTGAAATAATAATTCCAGCTCAGGGTTTCCTGAAGTTTCTTATAGTGGAGTGAAGAGTACCTCCACCAACTACAGAAGAAATGATTACATTTTTATAAAATGTTATATATGCTTAATAAGCTTCAGGGAGACCGAACAGTAGAGCTACGTCACACAGCAAAAGCCATGTGGGGGAGGCAGTTGTTTAAACCACCATCTTATAAGTGCAGTGATCACAAGAGAATTATCATATATCAGGATTGAGCTCAACAGGCGATTGATTGATTGATCACATTGTGCGCTCACTTCAGTAATTCATCAGAGAAGCACGTCGCAGTGTCGAGAACAAAAGAAACCTGAGATTTCACAAGTTGAGAAAAGAAGAAGCAAACAGCCCAATCAGGTGCTGATGGAGGAGAAAAAAACAAAAAAAAACAAAAACAAAACTCATCACTGTGCTGCAGGTCAGACACAAGACTGAAGTTACTCTGATAATCATCAACTAGTCACATTTCGTACCAAAGTCTGCTTCAAGTTAAAGTTTGTGTTGACCAACTGGACGTGTATCGTCATCGAATGTATTCATCCAAAACAAACCCTGCAGTTTAATACAACTTGGGTCTTGTTTTTGTGAGTTATGAGAAAACTGTAGTGATTTAAGTAATTACTGAAAATGGAAAACGCAGTGGCATCGCTACAGTTAAATCAGACAGGGTGAGCAGGAGATCCGACCAAAAACCAAACCACAACACATTTGCTAAGGAATAATTCTCACACAACTGAAGTATTTCAAGTTGTGTATTCCCGACAGATGTGGCTCACCTGGTAGTTTTTTTAGAGATGTTTCTGATCATCCTACTGATTGTGTTTCTTGCCCCTGTTAGACTTCTTTTTATAGATGTTGCCATGTTCTCACCTACCACTGATTAAAAACCTAATGAACAAAACTCCAAAAAATAAGATCCAAGTTATCATGAACCAGAATTATGCTTGAACCAAATGATACGGAAGACATACTGCGGACTACTGACTCACATGCACACTCCCAAACCTCCATATAGGAAGTATGTAGCAGAGGAACAGGAACTGATGCTGGGATATCGACCGAAACACAGACGTCATTATTGCCTCATTTCAACAGTACAACACACACATACAATACGCACACTGCAACCTGCAAAATAACCGCCTTTCCATACATTGGATTTGTTCCAAAAATAGATATAATGTTTATATATACTGTTTACATTTATATTACGTTTACATATTACCAAGAATAGCCACAACCTAATACAGGTTCAAATTTCACAATATTACATTTAAACAGCTCTGAGGGTGATATGAATTGGGGTTTGCACATCAGTGTGTCTTGTGGGTTTGTTTCTTTTTTTTTTGCATGTGTGTATAGATATGGTTGTGTATTCATGTGTGTGTGGCACTGTGTGAGTGTGTGTGTTACACAGGTGTGCTTTCTTTGTATCTGCATACTTCTCCTTTGACCTGAGAATGCACTCTGTACCTCAGACAGAGCTCAAACACACACACACACACACACACACACACACACACGGGCACATGTCTACACACATAGATACAACAGGCGCACACACACACACACACACACACACACACACACACACACACACACACACACACACCACTAAACTACATGGATCTGTCAGAGGTTTGAGGAGGAAGTGACACATGATGCTCCCAAATCTGATACTCCCAAATTAACAAAAAGGGAGCATTTAAGTTCCACATGATCAAAGCAAATAAATCTTACCCAGTTTGAGAAATTACTCTGGTAGCATGTATGAAAAAAGCCAAAAATGTTTTTCTTCTTTTTTTATCACTCACGCATTTGCACTTATAAAATGTCTGCCTGGCATGTACATTGAAATGCTGAAGTCAAAATGGCAGCTAGCTTTGCAAGCATCTTGGCTATTGTAATCTTGGCTTAATATTTGAGTACAGATTTTTTTTTTTACTAAAGTGTAAACAGTCAAATGATCTGCTAGAAAAAAAAATCAGTAGGCTGTGATTTCATGCCCTTAGAGCCAACATGCTCAAACAATCTGAAATTCTGATGTTGAATCCAATAAAAGGTCAAATTTCAGACTGATGTGTTTTCTTGTGGTTTAATGCCGTTTAAGTTGGAACTGAAACACTCAGTGTCACCTCTACTCATCTCAAGATTATATAGTTTTTTTTTTTTTTTTTTAAATTTCCCAAGTTCAAATAGTTCATGTGTGACACAATTTGGCATTTGGGGGTCTGGCATGATGAAATGTTCTTTAAAAACACACATTTCTCTTTGAAGCGGTTCAGTTGTGATTATGTCATGGAGGCGCAGTGGAGACATCAATAGTACCCATGAGTACTTTTGTGGTATCCAACATACATACTGTTGAGGGCTGTCTGATCTCAACATGGAGGATCTCCCATTTCGCTTGCATGTCTTCAGACACAAAAAAGGCATAAGGGGACTGCTAACAGGAAGCAAAGGTGGCATGTGTCTTGAATGGGCAGGTGATGAGCATGTGTGTGTGTGTGCCTGTACCGCGTTGTTAGGCTGGTCCATTGGCAGAGGGCTGCGTCTCTCTGTAAGATTACAACAAAATAATATTATAAAAACGCAAAGACAGGACAACTAAAATCACTTGACATCAATTGTCTCAACTTGCAACACTAGTTACGTCATATTGCCAACAATTCCCCTTTACTTTGAGTTATAATCTGCACTATTTATGACATGATAATTTAATGAGGACATTTGTGTAACTTGAGAGAAGCAACCGGTAGGGTGTGGTACAAGTAGTTAGTTGCGACCTGCTGCCGCCACTTCAAAATAGAGAACATTACATCACAAGCAACAATTCAGCAGTAACCACTCGTTATCTGAAAGCACCTTAAGACCCAGGTTGTAAAACACTGGAACACTCCTTAAAGCATTGTGTAATACCTCATTTGTGGTTGTTATAGTATTTGAAAGGTGCTTTACCATGAATTTGAATCATTGCTCTAATGTGTGGTGATGTAATTTATTCAGCGGTACACAAACATGTACACACACACTTACTGTGTGACAGCAGCCGACTGGTTGGTTGGACTGGCTGTAGTTGGGCTGGGAAAGTCTCCATGTTTCTTTCCCTTTTCACTGTCTTTCTCATTGCCTTTCCCTTTGTCTTTGACGGAGAGTCCCTCTACTGGCACCTTATCTGCTTCGCTGCAAAAAACAAATAAAGTTTTAACAAACTAGAGAGATGGCCGGGGGACTGGCACCTAAAATCAAACTGTAAAGACCAAAGTGCAGTTGCTAGTTGCTGCTATTGGCAAAATTTCACCAGTTACCTGCTCTCAGCTCTGTCTATACAGGCCATTGTATGAGTGCATTACAGACACCTGTGTATCCACTGTTCTGGTACTGTGACTGACCACAATCATAGTGAGTTGGACACAAAGTTCCACAAATTCCAAGTGGGATAATTTGAACCGTAGCATGCTTGTTGGAGCACTGTTTGTTAGTAACTTGCTTGCCAATGTGTTGGTTTGTTAGAGTGCTGATATGTTGATCCGGGAGAACTGTTTTGTTCACAGCATGCAATTTCACATACTGTTAGTGTTGGAGATCTAAAATAAAACAAAATGCTATCAACTTGAGTCGTATCA
This sequence comes from Scomber scombrus, assembly GCF_963691925.1. Taxonomy (NCBI): domain Eukaryota; kingdom Metazoa; phylum Chordata; class Actinopteri; order Scombriformes; family Scombridae; genus Scomber; species Scomber scombrus. The sequence continues at coordinate 16,731,769 of NC_084975.1, read as the reverse complement.
ATCTTATGAAAATTGAATAACATGTCCCATATAGTTGCATTACTATGGTTATCACAGTGAGTGGTCCTACACTGCTCTCAGTTTGAGGTGTAACTGCATGAATAAGATAATGGACCATCATTTGATTTTCAAAATGCTCAATGGATCTTTCATGGCAGCGGTTGTTGTTCAGACCAGTGGCGCTTACTAATTACAGAGTAATGTTGAGAAAATGAAATAAGGCTTGTGTAAGGACAGTGGTCCAGTAGATCCTCTACAAGTCACCCGTTGTGGGTTAGTGCATTCTTTTAATGAATTAGTTTTGCCCTGAATTATGGCGCAATGGATTGTTACTGCATATCCTGTTAAATGCAACAAGCAAACAAAAACGTGTGGCACATCTGTGCTTATGAATGCCTTTTTAATCCTTCATACAACTTCAGGGAAGCATTCCACACTCCAGAATTAAGGACCTCAAGCACAACATACCGTCTGACTGCTGGTCTGAATACTCTGGAGTCAAGGGGAGAGATGAGGCAGGCGGGAACAGACAGGAGGGGGTGATATCAGAAGAAAAACAGTGAAGGGGAAAGTAAAAATTGCACAGGAAAACGTGTGGAGGGATAAAGGAGGGACGCCCCTGTGTGAGCATTTGAGAGAAACATGGATAGCATAGTACAGTACAATGCAGGGGGAGATTCACCGCAACAACCATGACTGAGCCGCTGCAGTTCATTTGCGTGTGAGTGTGTGTACTGTACCTGGTGAATACTGCCCTCTCATTTTTGGCGTCCACAGTGAGTCGGATGGTCTCCTTGCCAGCACCTGTGGTGATGGTCTCTGTGGTGATGGTCTCAGTGGATGCAGACTCTGTCTTGCTCTCTTCTTCATCACTGTCTGAGCTGCTGGAAGAGGAGCTGTCTGATGCCACAAGTGGAGCTTTTCTTGCCACACACACACTCCACACACAGGCTACGGAGTGAAGGAGAAGACATCATGTGATTTTAACATTGATGTACTTATATTTCACTGGAAAAGTCAATGCATCACAGAGGCAGGAGATTAAGAGGAAGTCATCAAAAGTTGCCAAATATGTTTAGTACTGGGCATGTCATAATACTGCTCAAAGACTCTTTGAGCCTGTGCGTTGCATTATGTCATGTTTACCTCTGAAGAGTTTTTACTAGTTGAAAAAGACTCCATGACTTTATCCTTTGCAAAATTTTTCCTTTTTAAATAAAAAATATAACCCTAAAACTTCCCTAAAACAGTTATGACTGTTTGGGTATCCTTTGACCATATTTATTTTGATAGGAGAGGAAAAAGGTCATCATGGGATAAAATCTGTAATATGCTATTGTCAATTTGAATTAATTAAAAAGGTAAAAATTAAACAATCCACTGGGGATATTTTTAGATGCAAGGTGTACTCCACCCTTTAGATTCATGTTGTGGCCTGTGCAGTTCAATGTACACAATTTATGTTCAATTGAGGAGGTTGCCTTTTGATGTTGAATGGGCATTTTACACCAGTAAGGTTGACAGCTACACGTTTTAATTTTTTTTGTATTTAATCGATTTGACTGTTGTATCGATACACACTTCTACTTCATGCTGTAGTATTATCACTCAAATAGCCATGCAGCAGCAACTTACGGTTCTGGTTTGGTTTGGTGCTGTCTGATCCGCTGAGCTCTGAGTCCACAGGAGAACTGCATCTAGGACCTGTTTCAGAGCTGGAAACACATGTCACACAGATTGGTAGCCTTTTCCTTGAATGCTATCATGGGGAAGGCTGCAGCTCTACTAATATATGCAATACTTTTTTAATGCAACTTCATCTTTTAACACAACACCATTTTTTAATGAAACCTATTACAACAATGGTGAAAATATGCCCTCGCTGTCACACTACTGGAACTGCGCTGGAACCACAAATACACCAAGGCCAAAGCTACAAATCAAAATAATGCACTGATCATTGCAATCTGCATGCTATTATCCGGAGATGTACACCAATGCCCAGGCCCAAACCTGACAAACCCGAATCGATCTGAAAACGGCAGTAAGGCCATCAATCAGAGGAGCAACAATCCATTATTACAGGTATGCACGCTATGCAGAGAATTTCACTGGAGGAGGACCGGTCGTACTGCCGGAGGGACGGAGAACACGTAGGAGCTCTGAGTGTGGACCTGGAGAGCTGGGGCTGTTTGGAGCTGGCGTGCAGTGCGAGGTGGCGTTGGTGTTTACGAATGCCTGGGCTTTACCAAACTCTGGCAATTGTCCAAAGGCATCAAGTGCAGGTACATACACAACAAACACTTCTCCATCTATCCAAGTGGATGGCGAGTATCCGTCAAACCCTCATCATACTAACCCACACACGGGTCGAAAACACAATCCAACCAGGAAATTTGCAACAGCGGAGAGGATAAATCCAACAACGAGTTGTCCGGCAACGAGTAAATTTAAATCAGATCACTAGAGGAGTCACAAGAGGAAACTGCATTATTCCACTGCGAAAATCTGCTTTTAGTCAATCTGCCTTCTCAATCAAAGCAGCACATGAATGGAATGCTGTACCAGTCCACATCAGGGACATTACAACTTACAGGTATTTTTCTAGACAATTGAGAACATGGCTCATAAATCTCCAAATCTGTCGGCACTAATCTGGATGAACCCATCACCTTACAAAACTGTCCTGTTGCTGAAACTGCTGCCCTGTCGCTCATATTTGTTTTATCTGTTTTTACTTGTTCCTGCTAGTCTGTCCTTGTGTACGCTGTTAAAATGTCTTGTTGCCTTACCTGCCTTAGTGTTATTTTGATCATGTTTCTTGCACTTGTTTTTCTTATGTCTGTCCCTTATGACTTGCCTGGCTGATTTGAAATATTTCTTTGGTTGATTTTGATAACTAGAACCGCCATCTGTTTTTGCACCCTGTTATCATCCTCATCATCACCACATACTTTTAACACCTTCAACGTTGTGAAAAAAAACCCCCAACAGACCGGGGTCACCATGTTGCCTCTGGAATGAACTGGTTTATTTACCCGAAACAGTACTGACAACAGAGCTCCTCTAACTGCTATTTTTGTGTCAGTCGGGGGGCACGCAGGTAGATGTCTTCATTCGCAGGCTTTTATTTAACGTCGCATGATGTGGTGAAATATCACTGCCTGTGTCCACTATGTGGCGCTAGAGAGCACCCACCAATTATATGTCATGTTGTAGTATGTGATGTGGAGAACACATCCTGTAAATTTTATATAAATCGGATAATGTTTGTCATATGAGGCTGACTTCCTGTGTCCAGTAGGTGGCGCTAGAGATCACCCACCAATTATATGTCATGTTGTAGTGTATGATGTGGAGAAGACATCCTGTAAATTTCATATAAATCGGATAATGTTTGTCATATGAGGCTGACTTCCTGTGTCCAGTAGGTGGCGCGGTGTATATTTTGGGGCACGTTGAGGCTGTCAAAAAAGGCGTTTGTTTTGTAGGAGCTATAATAATAATCAGGACAGATACAATAGGGCCTCGCACTGGTCAGTGCTCGGGCCCTAATTAAATATAACTCAGGGCTGTGTGATACACAAAGCACCATATGAGTGATGTACATAGCATCATATGATATTTTTCAATTTTTTTTTTCATTTTTCAGTTAAAATATTATCCAATGTCTTGTTTAAGCTTTGAGTAAACCCGTCATGCTGGAACTTTTCTTCAGATATAATATATTTATCATTTAATTAACATAACAAGTTGTTAATTATTGAGTCAGTGTGTTATTTTATAATTTCTGAATAAATAATAGATGTACCTCTTTGAGATGGTATTCTAAAAATGAAAAGGTATTGCAAAATTACTACTATCCCATATCTTATCAGTAGTTTCATCAAAATAAAACCTTACTCCTTACTCCAGGCTATTTCTCATACACATATTTAGAGAAAACCCAGACTCACCAACAGAAAGGCTGGAAGTCTGTGAACTTGGCCCAGCCCTTCTCCTCTGCCTCTGTGGCAGCTGGCTGGGAGAATGAAGTGTCCCAGGCTGCGAATCCCACACCTGCTGCGGGAGCCTTTGAGTTCACCTCCCCAAAGTCTGCGATCCAGCCAGTGCCTGTATGAATGCAGCAACATGTACTCTGCATGAGGCGCTTACTTAAAACCCGCAATCCTTCATTAAAAGCAAAACAATGATTGCTTTATTATTATATTATATATCTTACTCTTTGTTGTCTCAGTGTGGCCACACTGGCTTGAGAAAGGATCCAGGTCATCTTTAGGCTCCTCTTCTTCCTCAGAGTCTGAGTCTGCTGCCCTGTCAGAGGCCTCAGTTCCAGAACCTGTTGTCCTATCAGAGGCCGTACTTGTGTGGCTCTGAGACTGTGACCCACCAAACCTAGAAATAAAGTATGTTTGGTTGAGCAAAGACAAAAAAAAAATATTATTAAAAATATAATGCTTAAAATAAATCATTCCAGATCATAAAGTTGTAAGCATTTTCAGTTGTGTGCTTACCTGTTACGGGATTTTGTTTGTGTTGCATAGTTGATCTCTTTCTCCTCCCAGATGTCCTCTTCATCATCATCAAAGGGCTGAATCCTCTCCTTGGAACAGGCCTCAAACACAGCTGTATTTCTCTGCAAAGAATAAGATGAAAAATGAAATGTGTTAAGTTTTATCAGTGTACTTTAATTGTCATATGGGTGAGTCTCAGCTGCTGTCCTCAACAACCAAAGCCAGCCATTACAGTGAAAAAGCTCTGATGATGAGGGCATTCCAGCAGCTGAGTGGTTCAAGTCCAGCCATGGACCTTTGTTGCATCTCATACCTCTCCGTCTACTCATGTTTCCCAACTTTCTCTGCACTTTCAGCAATCAAATATAGGAAAAAAACAATACAAAGGCATCATCAAAAAGCAGACAAATTAGGGAGATGTTGGTGCTATAATAATGTTTTGAAAACTATACACTCAAATATACTTTGAGTGTATAGTTTAAACTCACAGACCACTGTGCACATAGCCAATCTTCACACGTGACGCTAATCAGCCAATCAAATCCCTGCATTTGGACATGCAGAGACACTTGACTGTCAGTGAGATACTCACGGAAAAGAGTTATAAAGTTATTATATATGAAATTAAGTTTATGGTTTATGCTTAAGTTAAGTTTAAAAGTAAAAAGGGATTCTTTTTTATTTTTCTAAAACTAAGCACTTTATTTAGGAAGCACAATCAAAAGCTTTCTGTAATGCACTTTATTTTAAAATACCATCTTTATTTTATTCTAATTGTATTTATTTTATTATGTATTTGATTCCCACAAGTTGAGTGTAAATACTAATAAATGTTGTTGCCATATTCTAAATTTCTACTGTATTTATTTGACAGTCTACAATCTACCCACATGACACAGATGCTGATGTAACTACAATGCTACTTCAAGCTACTGAATGACTTATGATGTTCCAGACCTTCACTTGAGGAAATTTCACAAATTGGACCTCAGTGAATTTTAATTGAATACTCCTGCTATAGACCTTGGTGTGGATGGAGGCCAACTAAAAACTAGAAGGAGAGTAAATATAATTTATTCTTGCTCCATGTCTGTGGGATGTGCAAGTAGGCAATTGTAATGTGGTTATATGTAGTGGTTGTGTATCTGTCAGGCTGTCTTGATGTTTTTCTGATCCTTAGTGGCCATAACATGCATTCACTCATCTTTAAGAATCCATAAAGACAGGAAATTTTGATTTACAGGTCAGGAAAGCTGATGAATACTTATTTGATATTTTGATAACCGCTGGTAAAAAAGCAGTTACAAGACGTTGGTTGGTCCCCGATCCACCCACCATACAGGAGTGGATAAGTATCGTAAATGACATTTACCTTATGGAAAGGATTACCTTCTCCCTCCGCCTTCAAAAAATCATATTTACTAAAAGGTGGGCCAAGTGGGTTAAATATGCCGGTCTTGAACAGACAGAAGTACGGAATGGGTGACCTTGGAATGCTGTTTTTTTCTTTTTTTCTTATTTTATTTTTATTTTTTTATTGTTTTGTTGGAATTTAGGATTAATCTGTATCACTCATACTTTACTTCAAAACTACCTGGTAGACATTTCTTTATTTGCTCTTTTATGTAGGCCTATCTCTCCCAGTTTGTTCAAAGTTTTTAGATGTAATTCATTTACCTTTGTGTATTTTGTTTATTGTTTTATACACACATAAAAAAAAAAAAAAAAATTTAATTGTGAGTGGCAGAAGTAACATTGTATGTTCCTTGAAAGTAACTACTGTATTGTAATGCTCTCACAAAATAAAAATAAAAAATGTCAAAAAAAAGAATCCATAAAGACATTTGCAGCCACAAAGAGGTGTGAATGAATCCAAATCAACTCACGCTGTCCTGGCCTGCATCAATGTTGATATTGATCTCTGCAATCCGCTCAAACGTTGCTCTGCAATAATGGTAGGATTAATTTAGTCCAAACACAATTACAATTACATTGGTACACTAATACACAGAGAGGAAGTGAATATACCCAATGCTGTTGTCGTGATCAGTGAATTCCTCATCATTGAAGCCAAACTGATCTACAAAGTTAGCAGTCATCTGCTGGATCTGGTAGTCTGAAAATGCCTAAAACACACATCACAACTTAAATTAGATGACTATATCTGATAACAGAAGGCCTAAATATTTTATGTGTGCTTCTGTATGTGTACCTGCTGTATTGTCAGTTCTTTAGGGAAGGGGCTCTCCATATCATCCTCTGAGGAAGGGCGTGGGTTTCCACTGCCAACCTGAAGAGAGAAACAACACCACAAATTAAAGAGTGAAAGTTTGTGTGTGTGTGTGCATAATTATAAACACCTATTACACAGTGCAGATATGTGTGTGTGTGTGATTACCAGATCTATGGTGTTTTTCCTATTGGTCTCTGACAGGGTCTGGTCCACAAAGGTTTCCCAGCGCCCTCTGTAGTCATCTGGCAGTTCTACATCCAAAAACACAAGATCGACAGCATTAAGAAGACAACACTCCAGTTGAGTTTGAATAACTTATTTTATTATCACATTCACTCACACTCACACACACACACACACACACACACACACACACACACACACACACACACACACACACACACACACACACACACACACACACACACACACACACACACACACACACACACCTGTGATGAGGCTACTAATCTGGGCATGGACTGGGCCTTTCTCTAGGTTGTGGACTACTGTGTTGGCAATCCTGGTCAGATGTCCCATGTAGCCTCTTCTCATACCACCTTCTGACCTAAACACAGAGGTACCACACTCAGGGAAACCCTCAGGCTACTGCTTATTGGCAAAAACATCACCATGTCATTATCTCAAAGTTCCTTACTGTGTTTTATCATTCTCCTCCCAAGCCTGTAAAATCCTCTGGACAAGGTGGCAGTGCTGAAACAACTTGTGTGAGACAAAGAACGAGCCAATTAATTATCTTAATTCAGAAAGATCAACAAGACTTATGTCTCTAATAGTTTGTATGGATCCTAAGCCTCTTTCTTAAAACAAAAAACAGAGACACCTACATGGGTCACCATTAAATTGTGTGCAGAGTTTTCAGAGGTGACTGGAGTTTCAGAAGTCTGCGTGTCAGTCAAAGTCTGCTCTTGCAACACATCCTGAAGAGGCTGGAATTTTTCCTGGGATCCCAAGCCAGGCTGAAGTCTCATTTCATGGGCGCAGGGCCGGAGGATGGCAGCAACACAGAGCTCCACTTGGAGGTGCAGGAAGTTGTTCCATGTGTACTTGAAGAACAAGTCCTTAAAAAAAAAGGCATACATTTTCCAAAGGGACATAACAAGTGTCACTTTCCTAACATTGTATATGACAGTGCAGTGTGTTTGTTTATCTCACCAGAAGCAGGTCCATTGTATTGAGCCGGCAGAGTTCCTGTGCTACAACTGCATGGCTAGCAGAGCTGGTATACAGCAGAGAGGCCACCAGTCTGGCTACATGCAGCCGTGTGTTCCCCAACGGTTCCTCCAGCACACCCAGAGTTGTCAGCATAGGACTTCGCTAAATGTGCACAGATTGAGGGCATTGAGGTGTTTTTAGAAACAACAAGCTGGTTCTTTAGCAGGTTCAATTATTGTACAGCAAATATATCTAAATGGCAGATAATTAAACAAAATTATTAAAGAAAGTAGTTTCTGCACATTAAAGATGTGTACATGCTTGATGCTTATAGCATGTTTCACTTTGTAGCAACAGCCCTTGCCCTCATGAGTTTTTGTGTGGGTAAGACTTTTCTTCATTTTCAATGCTTTTTATGTGGCCTGCAATTAGCACCTGAATGAATTATACAAGTGTGCAGGTGATGCGTGATTTACTATTGATAAATATCATTATATGTTCATGAATAACATGTTATCTCATTTTACAGTGTAAAAGGACCTAAAGATGATAAAGAACAGGATATAGCTTTTATGTCTAAAGGTCTTATTGTAAAAGCATACTAAAAATAACATCTTGTTAAGTTAGGTCTTCTTGCATGTGGCAATTAGTTACCGTACAAGCCAATCAAAAGTCAGTTCAGTAAATTTAAGGTATGGTGATTGGATAAAATATTATCTAAGATAATCCACTGAAAGCACAGACAATTGTCGAATACTGTTTTAAACTAATTAAAAAATAAAAATAAAAATACTGAAACATCCCTGTGCCTGATATCTTTGTTTTTATACCTTAGGTGGCTCCAGAAGCAGCTGGTGGAAGTGTACCAGGTGTGGCTGAATGGCCAGCAGAATGCTGCTGTTAACAGTGTAACTTCTCTCAAATCCCTGAGCATCCATTACACCATCCACGCTGTTATAAACACAGAAACACATACAACAAACACATATCAAAACCAGAAAAATGTCAACTCGGGACTATTTTAGAAAAATGATAGGGACAAGGGATGAAATGTTTTACTCTATATATATAGATTTTAAATTTGTCTCTCACTCACACAGGCCTCCGGATTTCCAATAATGTCAGAAGAACTTGAATTCCATTGGCGATACAGCTCTCAGTCCTCTCTCCTGAGAACATATTCTGCAACAACTGCTCCACACACTCCTGCCTATAGAAACACAGCAGTCAGCATCTTTGCATCCAGTGAAGAGAGTGTGAAGATGTGTGTGTTTGTGTGTATGCCTGACTTACGATTCCAGCACAGTCAGCAGAGGATCAGGCTGTGACATCTCTTGGAACTGATTGGCCTGGTCTCTGCTCAGACGAATGATGTCACACAAAGTCTGAGATGCATTGGACTGCCTCTGTGTGAGAACAAAACACCAAAATGGACATAGATACTTGTAAATTGTCTATTTAAGAGTGTGTGAGTGCTAGTGACAGTGTATTATATCATAGAAAGGAGTTACTCATTATTGTAAAAATACCAAAATGCCCTTTTACCTCTTCATCTCTCTCAGGATGAATGAGCTCTATGAGTCTTTGGGCCAGCTTCTCTTCATTCAACCACTGTTAAGAAAAAAACAACATTATTATAGCACAAGATGTGATACACAAGGATGTAATCTCTCAAAATTTAAATTTGAATTCATTTGTCTCATACAGTAAGAGTCTCAAGACGAAGAGGGGGTGGCTCCACACAGCTGATGAGTCGTAGGAGCACATCCATCATGGCCGATGTGTCAATATGCTTCAGAACCAAAGAAAGGAATCCCTCCTTTCGTCGCAGGAAATTGATCACCTAAACTCAACAAAGAGCAGAAATACAATGACACAAAGTACAAAACTGAAAAACTGAAGCCCAGACTCAAGCGAAGAATTGGACACAAAATCGTGGGGGTCTTGTATTAAAGTGGTGGTCAAAGTCAAGGGAGGGGTGCGGGGTCCACTACAATATTTATGAATACTCCATCTTGTCTAGAACATGAATATCAATAACAAACATCACTGCTTTCCTGCCAGCTGTCAAGAGACCAGCAAAAGGCCAACTGACCTTGTCATTAGGGATGGTGTAAGGGTCAGAACCGATTCTTGATTCAATAAATAGAAAGGGGACACTATTTTTAGCCTCTGACTCCAGTGGACTGTGTGCTAAACCATTGACTCGTGTCCTTTGTCCATTGAAGTGCAATATGAAACATAAATGACAGTTAAGCTAACTGGTCTTAATGAAGGTCATTATCTGACCAACAGAGAAAAGCAGAGAAAAGTGAGTGAGAGTACACAGCTTTTAAATTTAGAAAAGTGAATTGCTTTGATTTGGAAGCATCTGTGTGTCTTCTTCCTGTATGAGAACATTCAAATGAAAATGTAATTTACTGACAAACATCACTGAGTTATTTTCTTCATTGTAAAGTGCTGCAGTGTCTTGTCATTGGTGCTGGAGTCCATTGCTCTGCTCCCTAATGCTAGTCTTTGCAAGTATTCACAAATTACTTTGTTATGCAAAGCTAATTATTAAGTTAATAAATCTAAAATGCGCCCCAGAAAATGCAAACCGTTTTTAAAGATGTACTACAAAATAACATGTACATGTGCGTGCTGTACTCCATCTGGGGGCTGTAGTGCCTTCACTGTAGAGTTCTGCCTTTTTTGTTCCATCAACATAACATAATAACCATTAATAACCAACATTTTAATAGAAATTGATTGTTGACATTGTGAATTGACCCATAATCATAGAAGATAAGAATCACAATTCCTATGTGCATCAATGTTTTCATCCGTGCCTACTTGTCTAAGTGCCTGCTTCCAACAAAGTAAACTTCAGCCATATGTACTGCTTTAAGTGTAAATGCAAAATCTGTATGTTGGGATTTCATGAAAAAATAAAACTGCTATTCTGGTTAAAAAATAAACAGTAAACACTGTTTCCACTATCATGCACTAATCACTCATCAGATTTTGTGATTTCAATCACAAAAATATCAACATTGAAAAAATAAAAAGCTGTCATCTTCTCCTTCTTATTAAGCTCTGTGGGTGTGTGAGTGTGTGTGTTACCTGCTCAGTCTTCCGAGTGATGAGGTTCCCAATTGTCTTGCTGAAGAAAGATGCCAGGAGGGGATTAAGTGGGGATGGTTGCTCCAGGAAGGCATACAGACTTTCCAGCAGAGGCTCCTCATTACCCAGCTTATCATTGATCACTCCCACATCACATGTCAACAGCTCACATGCTATATTTGGATACCTGTAATAAATGACGAGAACACACCTGGCAATGAAACAAGATCAGTATCTTATTTTCTACTTTAGTGTACTTGGTATCCTTATAGGACTGTGCTGATGTTCACAGGCTGACTGTCCAACTAGTATTTAATTAGTCATTTAGACATTTTATATACAGTATCAATTGTTTGGTTAAATTGTTGTATCCAGAACAATTATGAACCTTAACTCAACTTAAGCTCTCAGTTCCAAGTACAAAATGACGGGTAGTTGACATGATGTAATGCAGCACCAGCAAATTTCAATTTTTCTAGATACAGTATACTATATCAGCATGATCTACACAGCACCACCTACTTAAAGCGCTTGATGTCCTCTATACCAGCAGGGGGCTCTGTAGTAATCATGTGGACCAGCTCCTGCATGCACTGGTCCTGGCACAAGAACAGGAGAAGTCTACAAAAGCATGATGAAGTGAAAAGAGGCACCGGTTACAAGCATGATACCAGGAATGACTGAAAAAAGACATGTAAAAACAAAGAAAAGATAATAATGAAAAAATAATAATAATAATGATGATAATAATAATAATAATATCAATGTACTGCTAAAAGGAACAATACACAAACCTCCTATTCTGGGCTTTGCACTCTTGCAGCACATCTTCCTCATCCATGAGCTCAGCAAGCGTGACATCCTCCTTGTCCAGTAAAGCTTCCAGATGAGACGATGTGTGTAAGTCAAACTTCCAAAACATGGCTGACGTCACCGGCACATACACTTAGCTGTTGAGAGGATGTGGCATAGTGATCAGTATCATGACTGTGTAGCATTCATGCACCAGTTAATAAATGACACTGAACAATCATAACAATGTTTAATTCATTTTTAAATATGACACACTGTACAAATGCATGTTCTTACATTTAGACAAGGAGTGGTATCCTCAGTCAGATCTTGCTAAACAGCCATTTACCTTACTGACATTGCATGGCCTGGACAAATTCACACAGTGAATACACAAACACCTACTTCACTCATACTAACACCAGACAAGCTAAATCAAGAGAGGATGCCTTCAACCTGTTAATGAGAAAAGAAAAAATAAGAGAAAAACCAAATGTTACAGAATTGTTTCCAGGAAAATGTGGTCTATGTTCCTTAGAGTCAGAGGAAAAGTTAGTCAGCGCATGTGCAGACAAACAATCATGTCGTACTCCTCTCTACAAAGAGCAGGAAGCAGTTCTTCTGTAATTGAGTAAGTGCTGGACATCTGTGTATTGACATTACTCAGCTTGCTTTGAGAATGGTCTCATACATACACCCGCTTCAGCAAATAATCTGTGTGTAGTAACAAATCTCATGCAGACAGCAATCTAGCTTTAATGTGTGATATTGTATACAAGGGAATCAAATATGTGTCAGCCACTGTCTTGGGATGACGACTATTTGGCGAAGCCTGCATTGGCTGACATCAGTGTTATTGCAAAGAGCAAACTTAAGACTTGGTGTGGGAATGATAACAGCTGACCACTGTAATGAGGCAGGCAGGAGCTTTGAAGGGCAATGGATGCTCACCATACATCCACTTGAACCAAACCCATCTAAATAAAATGGGTCTACTATTCAGTCCATTATCCTTATGTTCATCCATAAGATGAAAGAGTTCCCACAGTGCACATACCGCTGATCCAGCATGTGTTTATAAGCGCAAAGTCAGCAGGACACATTGGAAGGAGTGGGTAATGTACAGTTTAATAATGTAAAGAAAACAAAAACGCTTGACCATACTCATTACCGAGCATCATTAAAACGGAATACATGACAATAATTATCTCTGCTTTCCCTACACATCGCCGCAGTAAACATGTTGAGGCTAAACAAACTCGACCATACACTTCAGGTACCCATCCTTGCCCACAACAGCTAACCTTAGGATGCATTTTAAAATTCACACAAACAGCACAACCATGCTCAGCTTTAAGACAGGCCTCTGTGGCGTTGTAAGATCAGCTGGTAACGGTTAACGTTACTGTCAAGTTAGCTAGTAACGTCAACGGATATTAACCGTGATTATACATCAGTGTGGATTCACGTTAAGTAGCTTATACATACAGTTACCGTAACTTCACGTTAAGTTTAAGCTTTTCTCCTGTTAATAACATCTTCACGTGCACTTACCTTGCATAAACCCCGGCTAGCAATGTCTCATTTGCGTTGTTAACGTTACCAAACTATTTTAAAACGGTGCAGGTAACAAACGACGTTAATGCAGGTCACAAGCTAACAGTTCGTAATTTATCACGGCTGTGTGGCTAACGGTACCGTGTTGTCCCGAGCACTTGACAGCGACGCAGCTTTACGTTAGGTGACATGTTTTTCCTCTCAAAAGACAATCGATTAGCTAGTTAGTTACCTTTTATCCATCGTTTTTCTCGGTCGTCATCTAACTATACGGCAACTCGGCGACTGTGCTGTGGCTGTCAGGTCACCCGGAGGCCCGTAGCTGGCTGTTCATGACTGCGTTGTTAGCTTAACGATACCCTTTCCCCGGTTGCAATGTCATTTACACGCCGCCGCTACACGGTGGCTGGCCTGCTGAGCTGAGCGGCTGTGTTGACACTGTCCAAATTACACTTCAACTGGCAGGCAACGACAAATCGGTCTGATTTGGAAATCAAAATGGCGGATATATAAAAAACGTAATCAAAACTTGTTCTGTCCATCAGCTGTGTAAACATAACAACAGATAGTTAACGCATGTATTTGCTGTCACCCTGATCATTGGATCACACCATCAACTGCTGCATCACACGTTGATATTCACATTCATAGCTCTGAAATAAAACCTGTTTGATATGGAAACAATACTAAATTCAGTTTTAAATTGTGGTTTTAAAAAAATGCAATTTAATTATTGACTCTTCCCATATTTCTAGCTAGCTTTGTGCGACAAGTTTAGGGAGTGTCATTAATTTTCTCTAGCTATTTACCCGTAAAATGCAGGGACTCATCTGCACGTCGAATATCGGTAAATGTATTTATTTACCACATGTACAAAAGCACCCAGATTACAAATGTTACTCACTTAAGCCTTATGCCCCAGAACCAGTGCTGATAAGTAACTCTAGCTATTTATTATTTTATTTAAGTAATTTTGAGGGTAATGCTTCCACACCACATTTTAGAGGAAAATCACCAAAACTCATCAGTGATAATGATTCAATAATAACAACAGGGCTAATCTGTATAATAAGTGGTTCTACCTTTGATGCATTAAGTAAATTTTGTTGCAAATACATAGGCCAAATATATCTTCACCTTTGCTTAGGTAGTATTTTGAAAGCTGGACTTTTACCAGTAAAGGAGTATTTTTATACAGTGGTATTACTGTGACATAACAATCTGAATAATTCTTCCACCACTGCTCTGAACAAATCTCAATAAATGTGTAACCCTCTACTCTGATCTCCTTGCTGTTGCTGTCCCTGAATTAGGCCCTGTGGTTGTTTTGGGTTGCAGGTCTGCACATTCATTATTTTACCAAATGTGCAGCTGCAGCTGCACTGTGGGCCAGTTACCTGGCAAACACAAATACAGGAAAATACAGAATAAATTAGCTATGGTAATAATGATAATCCTTGACAGGACTCTGCAGGCTAATGTATTTCCTCATTCTTACAATTTCTGCAGAAACTGTAAATCCATCAGCAAAAGTGCTATATTGGCAAACTGTATAAGAACAGACATTATTCCATTTGACTTTGTTTGACAGCTCGTCTTTTGAATAACAGGTGACAAGAATCCTATTCTCCTCAGAGCTTCAGTAGAATGCTATAAACACTGATTTATTCCCTGGTTAAATCTGAATTTGAATCACAAAGCTTAGCTTTAAGGTATTCAGCAGAAAGTGGGGGCCTACTCAGTTATGATGCATCTGCACCAGACTCTGACCGATAAAGAAAAACAACAGATAGGCTATCACTAAAATTAAAGTCACATTTTCTAAAGGAAAATCTACAGTGATGCTGAAGATGTGGCCCCACTCCTAGACCTTATTTCCATGCCTCCTGTGGCTTTAAGATTTAAACCACCTCAGATAAACACTGCTCTAGATGTGGAAACTCATAAATTTAAGAAGCAAAATTATACTATATATTTTTTTAATGCTCTTATCTTGAGATCACACGTTTATTTATTTTGATATCTCGGCAAAACAAAAGGCCAATTTCTCAAGATAATGAGATAATGTATCACAAGATTTATCATGAGTGGTGCTCATTCTCATTTGTTCATTCCTGTCTTCTCCTCTCCATGTCTCCCTCACATGGATAGTTAAAATATTTGGATCAAGAACAAGAAGCCTTCAGGTTGCTCTTAAGAGCACAGGTTTAAATCTGTCATACGTTGGTTCTTATTCCCTCTCTCCACCCCCCTTTCCTTTCTCTAATCTAGTCTAATAAAATGAAAGGTGGTTGAAAGGTATTGCTTGGTACTTATTCTATATGAAACATCCCATCATATTATGACTAGAAGTTAATCAACCTGCCATTTGACCATGACACAGATGTCATAAATAAAGGTACTGTTTATTATAATTGGTACTCCTAGATCTGACATTTTCATCTTAAAACAGTTGCTACGGTTGTCAAGACGCCATCTATGCAAGCTGGCACTGCACTCCTGATCTCTGTTAAACATTATGAGTAATAAGAGGAAACAACCTTTTGTTTTTCTTGTGATAACGGGTAGATTATCTTGTTATCTCGAGCTTGTTTTCTCAAGATAACAACGCTTATTTTCTCAAGATAGCAAAATAATTAACCTGTGATATACACATCATAACATCACTTTAAAGATCATAAGTGCAACCTCTGCTTCTGTAGGAAAAACTTAACTCATAGAGAAAACTTTATGGCTGTGTCCGAAATCCATCCCTATTTACTATATAGTTACCCTTCACCATTTTATTTGAGTGTCAGCCTATATTTCACACAGGGGTATGTGATTTTTACGACCTTTCCTAACCTGTAAACTATTTCTTATACTGATAAAGGTTACTTCTGATGAATATTTGGACAAACGCTGATTAAATGTTTTTAGATCTGCTTTTATAAAGGGAGTCTAAAATTGTATTTCATTTAAATTTAGGGGGGAAAAAACTAGACAACGTTTTGTAGGCAAACCAATAATGGTTTCCATAACAACCACGCACAATTTTGTTCTTTCAATTGAGAACAATTAATGTAAATAAGCCCCCTAGCTAACTCTTACTATGGTTGCTGTTTTTGGGCATGTACTTCCGAGTGGGTGTTTGCGTGTGTCGTAGTATCTGGCAGCCGTGAACGGTCCCTACCGGTGGATCCTGCGTCGGTTCCTCTCTCAGCTGAACCTCCGTAGAAGCTCTTTCTGTGGCAGCCGGCCGGTTAGCATCATGTCGGGCGTCGTGGATACTAAGCTATACGACATCCTCGGAGTTTCCCCATCTGCCTCTGAAAATGAACTGAAGAAGGTGAGATTAAGAAGCAAATTGGAAGTTTGATAATAGGGAGAACATAACAACATAGGAAGAGAGGTCAGTAGTGAAATATGGCCTAGAAACGAATCAAGATGCTCAGCAGCAGCTTGTGAGTTTGCTATCCTAGCTACTAAACTAAGCTAACTAGATACCTGACTGCACTGCAGTTATACATTGGTATTGGTGAAATTATTGAGAATGTGTTTTATATTATTATTATTAGTATATTCCCTACATGAATTGGTAAGATATGAGCTTGCCTGCTAAGAAATGGAAACCCAGAATTAC
This sequence comes from Scomber scombrus, assembly GCF_963691925.1. Classification (NCBI taxonomy): domain Eukaryota; kingdom Metazoa; phylum Chordata; class Actinopteri; order Scombriformes; family Scombridae; genus Scomber; species Scomber scombrus. Next base: position 16,714,770 of record NC_084975.1, on the reverse strand, counting down.
TCCGGGTGACCACGAGTGTGCTAGTTATGTTAGCTCGCCGGCTAGTAGACGATAACGCTACTAAGCTAAATTCCAGCAAATAGCCTCCGCCAAGTCTGTCAGCAACGAAGCAAATAACGTTAGCTTATCAGATCACCCACATAAATATGCTAAGAAAACAACCCTGTTTTTGTGTTCACAAAGTTTATATGGCATGTGGTGACGCTAAGCTCGGCGTGAACCTCTATGTTTTTAACTATATCATATGCTTATGGATAAACGTGTATGTTTTTTTTACTTAAAAAACAGCTAATGCCACTCGTCGTATAGCTAACATTGCGGTAGCTATGAACCTTACGTTGCTAATATTCTCGTCGCTGTGTACTCTGAACTGGATTCAAACATCACATCACGTTAGTTACCAATTGTCTATAAACGACAAATCAGCGTCAGTCTTTCCAAATGTGACTTTGACAAATGCTTGTGACACCTCGAGGATTAATACTGTATTCAACAATAAGTTAAACTCAAATAATCATATAACTCGATTAAGACTCAACTATTTTAAGATAATAGCTGTCACCCCAGCTGTTTTCTCCCCCGACAGAAAACATCAAGCGAGTATTCCGAATCAAAACCAATATATGTCGAAGTGTATTACTTTTATTGTCATGTTGGTTGATTTTGGATTTGTCAGGAGATCATGACAAATAAAATAAAATTAAAAATGCATATTTTCGGATGAAGATTTTGTTGATGTCTTCAAACCAGAGTATGTCTGATGTCAGAGGCAGCGATGCTCTCACCGATGTTTTTGACAGCAGGCCCCACAAGTTGAGCCCTTAACCAGAAAGGTTATGAGGTTAATGACACCTGAGCACAAGGCTATCATGCAGCTTTGTTTATGTTGATTTTTGGTTCATTACAGGCCTACCGCAAATTGGCCAAAGAGTACCACCCTGACAAGAACCCTGATGCTGGAGACAAGGTATGATGCACTCAAGCATTTTCAATGGCAACAGCAGCAACACTATAGTCTACAGTGAGAACAACAGCAGCAGCACTATAGTCTACAATGAGAACAGCAGCAGCAACACTATAGTCTACAGTGAGAACAGCAGCAGCAACACTATAGTCTACAGTGAGAACAGCAGCAGCAATACTATAATTTACAATAAGAACAACCGACACTATAGTCTACTATAAGAACAAGAGCAGCAACACTATGGTCTACATTTAAAACAACGGCAGTTACACTATAGTCTACAATTAAAACAACAGCAACACTAGTTTATATAAGAGCAACATCAACACTATAGTTTACAATAAGAACAACAGCAACACTATAGTTTACAATAAGAACAACAGAACCCTATAGTCTACAATTAAAACAGCAGCAACACTATAGTCTACAATTAAAACAGTGGCAACATGATAGTCTACAATTAAAACAGCAACAGCAACACAATTGCTCAACAATTGGAACCAAGAAATGATGTAAACTTTATTTGTCATGATAACACACAGCCCAACTCTTCTAGGGTTAATAATAGGTACAGACCAGAGTTCAGAATATGAAACGGCTTTTCTCTAGAGATGAGTGCATCAAGTTTTGATTTATTTTACTGCTTTATGACTCAGTCCTGATTTTTGTTCCATTTGACATTAATACAGGAGACTAGACTGTCTTTATTTCTCCTTTCTTTGTATGAGGTGACTCATAAAACAAAAAACTAGTTGGCCCACGTTGCTGTAATATATCAAATGTTTTTGTATCCTATCCTGATTGTTCTTGTTTCTTTGCATTTTCCAGTTTAAAGAGATCAGTTTTGCATATGAGGTGCTGACGAACCCAGAAAAGAAGGAGCTTTATGATCGCTATGGAGAACAGGGGCTACGGGAGGGAGGAGGCGGAGGCCCCGGGATGGACGATATCTTCTCTCACATTTTTGGTGGAGGACTGTTTGGGTTCATGGGGGGACAGGGCAGAGGACGCAATGGAGGCAGGAGGAGAGGAGATGATATGGTACACCCTTTGAAGTAAGTATTGTACTTAAAAACTGTTGGAGGTTTTTAGTGGGTTGTTCAAAAATAATGTGTTTTTGCATCATTTTGTCACACAGAGTTTCTCTTGAAGACCTCTACAATGGCAAAACCACCAAACTGCAGCTCAGTAAGAATGTTCTGTGTGCTGCCTGTAATGGGTGAGTCCGCTTTGAATGTTTAAGTTTAAGGATTGAAAAAAACCTAATAATCTATAGTGTTATAGGCCAGGCAGATGATGGAATGTAACTGCAATGATTTTGTTGCTGACGCTTTACTGTTTGCCTTTTAGTCAGGGCGGTAAGGCCGGAGCAGTGCAGAAGTGTGTGGCATGCAGAGGACGAGGTATGAGAATCATGATTAGACAGCTGGCCCCTGGGATGGTTCAACAGATGCAGTCAGTCTGTACAGACTGCAATGGAGAGGGTAATATGTCCATCAACACCCACACATGGACTGTATCTTTTTTGAAAACCGATATGCACAAAAACAACAGTATTCTGAGTGTGTCCAATCTGTGTGTGCTTGTCTAGGTGAGGTGATCAATGAGAAGGACCGCTGTAAAAAGTGTGAGGGTCATAAGGTTAGTAAGGAAACTAAGCTTCTGGAGGTGCATGTGGACAAAGGCATGAGACACGGACAGAAGATCACATTCTCTGGAGAAGCTGACCAAGCACCAGGTGTTGAACCAGGAGATATTGTCCTGGTGCTACAGGAGAAAGAACATGAGGTACCTCACCTGTTTGCCCTGGATTCTGTTATTGATTGTTAAGCTGTGTTTATTATTAGGGCTACAATAGAGTAGCCATTATTTAAGGAAGCATTCTACATTTATTTGATGAACAACAGTTGTGAACCTTGGCAACAAATTTGGGGATTTTTGTCTAAATCAGGAATTCCGCCGTGATGGCAATGACCTCCACATGGTCCAACGTATTGGCCTGGTTGAGGCTTTGTGTGGCTTCCAGTTGACTGTTACACACTTGGATGGACGTCAGCTGCTTGTCAAATACCCGCCTGGCAAGGTCATAGAGCCAGGTAAATATGTCTTCATACCACATTAGTGAATCATCTTTTTTCTTTTTTTAAATTGCATTCTTGCTTTGTTGTTCTGGTGAACATTTAGGTATTATTGTATAGAGATATTGCAGAATTAAGCCTAGTGAGAAATAAACACAGTTAAAAAAAAAAAAAAGTTTTGGTGTCACCACAACGTGCTTGATACAAGCTGTGGATATTGGGAAAGTTCCACAGCAGCTCCTACCCTGTTTTTTGATTCAACCGAGGGTTCACTGTCTCTCATGTGACAAGATTGTGTTGCGCAAAGAACCAAAGGCTGGCCATGTGATACTAACAGGTTAAAGTTTCATGTATGGGAAAAGGCAATATCAGGTCATTCAAACAATTCAAATTGAATGGGAATTTTTTTTTCTTAACACCAATCTCCACATTTATTACAGAATATAATACACAGGTTGTAAATTGCTGAAGCCAAGGCCCTAAGGATCCTTATTGCATCTGTATGCCTTCACACCCTTTTATTGGTTGTGTGTAACAGGCTCTATTCGAATGGTGAAGGGAGAAGGAATGCCTCAATACAGAAACCCATTTGAGAAGGGAGACCTTTACCTCAAGTTTGATGTCCAGTTCCCTGAAAACAACTGGATTAGCCCTGAAAAACTGAATGTGAGTCACATTTGTTAAACATATTGATTTGTACATTTTAAATTTCAATCCACTCAAATGATTATGTCATTGTGTATTTAACAATGATCAATTTATTTATTTCAGGAACTTGAGTGCCTGCTGCCTGCTCGTGCGGAGAACCCTGTCATCACAGCAGATGCGGAGGAAGTTGACTTGACAGAATTCGACCGGAGTCAAGGATCAGGAGGTGGAGCCAGGAGAGAGGCCTATAATGATAGTTCTGATGAGGAAGGGGGCCATCATGGTCCTGGGGTGCAGTGTGCACACCAATAGAAAGACTCATGCTTTAAAACAAGCGCACACATTAAAACATAAATACATGAACATCCCTTGAGTCCCATTGCTAACACCATTCAAGACTTGATGCACATACAATGCGCATTTCTCGTCTTTCATGATACCGATGAAAAAGAGATACACACAAATACATATACACGTATATCCACCCTCCTCAGTTCCATGGTGCCCATAAGTCAGAGAGATACTGGACATGTGATGACCATTTTGTGTTTTTGGACAGTAGTGTTCATCATAGCCTCCAGCAAGAAGGCGGTCCCATTCACAGAGGTTCACTGACTGAACTTGATGTGGACCTCCATGTTTTCATCTTAGGCTTTTATCTTTCACTGTGGGAAACACCAGTCTAGTGTATAAAATGCAAATATTGTTGACTATCTTGTATAAGGTGTAGTTTAGTCTGTCACACACAAGCGCATGCTGCTTTCTTGCTGAAGATCTTGCACACGTAGATCCTGGGTCCAGACACCACACCCATTTAAATTTCATGTATGTCACTATCGAAGTGCCCTGCTGACCTAATTACAGCCAGAAAAGTGTGTCATTTGCACAGCCTGCTGGGAACCGCACATGATAATAATGCACCTCATCCTCAAAGGTGAACTCTCCTGTTTTGAAAATGGGACTTGTGGGTTCTTATTTAGTTCCCAGCTGTCACATTGCTAGAATATTAAAACTTTGAGTATAGAAACTGTCGGCCAGGCCCCACTTTTCTAGTTTGGAATTAAAGCTTTTTTTGTCTTTGGTTTTAATGTTAGTATGTTCGAGACCACAGGACTTGAACCTAAGCTGTGTGCTCTTCATGTGAGGACACACTTGTGTACTTTGTATGTATGTGTGTAACACAGTGGTTCAGTGTGGGAGAGCTGCCGTGGAATGTTCTGGCTTATTAGGATGATAGGTATTCCTGCTTTGTGTCAGACTGCAGTGTGAGTGACCACCATATAAGATCAATTAAAGATTAAACAACTGAATGTTTATTTGCTGATAATCTCTCCCATGTAGACAGTATTTTTCCCCCCCTTTTACACAACTGGGCCCAGAGACCCCCCACCCTCTCTTGCAGGAAAACTACTGGGCCAACACCAACCCTTTGTATTATACATATCTCCCCATCATAGAGTTGTTAGCCAAGCTTATGTCCTTTGACATGTTACAATAGTCACATCCTGTAAATACAACCCCAGTCCACAGGTGCATTAAAAGTCTACAGCAGTGTCCTTCCTGTAATCACAACATAATGATCAATAGAGTCGATGGATATTGTGTAGACTGTTAAAATGCACCTCTGTGACTCATTGTGTATGTAATTTAGGCCACAGGGGGATAATGTGTACACAAATAAATGGGGTCATTGATAAATGATATTACTGTTAATGCTTATGTTTGTCAAGATGTTCATTAAACTGTATAATAAACAGTCACCATAAGTTTGTTGAAATCTTTTTTTCATATGCACAATCTGCATTTTTAAATGTTACATTAAACAGTTAAGCCCCCACTCAATATTTACAGCATTAAACACATCAGTATGTTACCAGTGATTGATACAGTTCATTAGGAAATAAGTTTGTTGTGCTGATTCATGGTTGGAAATGTGTTAGGTTAACCTTTATGTAAATGGTAATAACTAAAAATTCCTATTTTACCAGACAGGAATTTTAAGCAGCTCCAGTATCTCAATCTTCTCCATCCTCTGTTTCTCTACTGTGGAGAGTTACTGGACCCAGGAGTTCCTTAAATCCTGCAGTATTCCTTATGAGTGAAAAAAAGTGGAGTGTACAACATGTTGGTAGACATTCATTTGTTGTCTAATTTCAAGAATGATCCCATACCTGTCTCTTTTGGACTGCATGACATAAGAGCGCTCTCTTCTTAGCTGCTCCAGTCGCTCTCTGACGACTGTTTTCTGCTGCTTCTTGTCATCCTGAAACACAAAAGTTAAAAGTCTGATAATAAAAAACTTATTTGAATTATGCAGACAGATTCCCTCAACACGTTTACCTGTGGTAGATCATGTGTGAGGTGCCTTAGCCTGTCTCCATGTTTTAGGCCTAGCAGATCTTCCTCCGCCTTCTTGTTCTGGATGATCGACAGACGTTCCTGAACCTAAGACAAACAGTGTCAAAGCGAGATGTCAATGACAGGTGTCCCCGTGCTCCTCAGCCTCTCACTTACAATGAGTAATCTTTCAGTACCACTTTATCTCACCCTCAGCAGTTGTCTCTCTCTATCTCTCTGCTGCCTTTGTTCGACCTTTCTTTGCATATCCACCAGGTTACGCATCGTCCTCTCTCTCTCCATTGCTGACACTGGTTCTCTTGCTCGTTCTCTCTCCATAAGTGCGGATTCCCTCATTGCTTTTCTCTCTGCGAGGCTACAGTCTACCTTTAAAGCAGGAAACAGCTGCAAAATTGTTTTTTAAAAATGCAATAATGTGGAAGTTACAACACTTCCACAAGGCGCATATCACAAGGCACATCATTGGTGTCTTCATACAGTTATGTTAAAAGCCCTGGCTGCACAAAGATGTAACAGCAGACTTACTGTGGCTTGTGAGATATATTTCTGGTCCTCAGGGTGAGCAGTTTCAGGCCCTCTCAGTTCCCACAGCTGTGACTTGGATGCAATGGGACACATTTCCACCTCAACCACTTCTCTGCTGCTGTTAGATATCTCATTGGACACTCCAAAGCAGAGGTCACTGGCATGCTCTTCAATGTCAGGAGAGTCAACCAAGAGATGTGGTTGTTCCATCTGCAGGGTTGGCATTGGCCTCTCCTCTAAGGTTAACTAATAAAAATATAAAAGGGAAGGAATCTGATGAGGTAGAATGACAGTAACACTGTTTTATGGTCTGCTAATATGCTTATACTGTTATGCACAACTGAGAGTACCTGTTCTACGCTGCACTGCTGGTCAACAGACTGTGTGTCAGGGTGACCTGTGGAACCAGACTGGAATGGAGTGGGTTTCAACTCTTCATTGTGGCTTTGTGCAGCGGTCTCCTCACACTGTGTCTGTTCAGCTGTGCTGTGTATATCTCTGGTCTTCAGACTGCTCTTACCATCCTGGCTCTGAGCAGTCTTTCTGTCTGCAGCCTCTGCCTCATTGTTAGTGTCATCCTCTGGTGGTTTACTCCAAGCAACAGCAATCAGTGAGCCCTGTTTCTCACAGCTCTGGGGGCTCTTTGTTGCACTGGCCTCTTCCTCATCCTGGGCTCCCCCTTCTGCAGCAAAGACCTCAGGAGTATTACTTGTTGTGTCTGACACACACAAGATCTCCAAGTAAGGCAGATCCTCCATTGCTGCTCCACACTCTAGGGGAAAGCAAAGTGTATTGTAATTGAAGTAATGAGTATATGTCCATATACAGTATATTTCCCTGTGTTTACAGCACCTGTGCAGACATCATGTGCGTTAGTCCCATCTTCAGTTTGAACTCCCTTTAGTTCTCTGCTGGCCCTTCTGACTGAAACAACTGTCAGGGTGTCAGATGACTCAGCACTGATGTTTTGGGCATCAACAGGCTCTCTGCAGCAGGACTCAGCTGTGATTTGCTCCTTGCTACTGCTTTGGGTCATGTTTGTATTAGGATTGAGTATAGAGCCTGATGTAAAAGTGGCATCTGAGATAAGAAGTTTGTGCAGGTTGGTGTAGTGCTTTGATTGAAGTTGAGATTCACACTCATCTTGCAGAGCTTGAAGATGCTGTGTACTCTAACAAACACACATAATTATTTTTAAATTCTTGTGCTTTATTACTGAATTTTGCTTTGGATTGGATGCCGTGGTTTTCTTCACTCACCTTGTCCATCAGCGCTGGCAGTAATGCAGTAGCTTGGACCTCCTGGAGCTCCAGCAGATGGGTCAAGAAGAGCAGAGCACAATCTTCCAGCTGGTGTTGGGACCACTCGGTCAGTATCCCTATGTGTTCATGCATTTGCGGCTGGGGTTGAAGCTGCGAGTAAGTTTGCTCTAAGATGATTTGAGCGTTACTGTGTGTCTGAAGCCTGGCATGGATTTGTCTCAGTCTTTTTATACAGACGTTCCTTAAAGACGCTTGCTTCTGACTATCTTCTACAGGAAATAAAGAATATGGGATTTACGGGAATCGAAGCAAACCAATTCTGACAAACAAGCAGCTGGAAAGGAAGAAATATTGATTTACCCTTGTTTGGAGGCACAGTGCAGCCTGGCCATTGTAGTTCCTCTAGAGAGATCCCATGTACCAACTGGACCAGGTGCTGCCTCTCCTGCTCATGAGTCAGCACCAGCAACTGCAGCACTGCCTGCTGGGAGAGGGCCAGAGTTTATAGTTTTATAGTGCACTGAGCATTACTGGAGAAAATATGACCACACAAAAGAACACTGTATACAATTCAGGAATAATGTAATGACATTATGCACTAATTAGATTTACAGTACCTGCTGTGGTGACATTGAGAAGTGCTTAATTTGCTCTTGTTTTTCACCCTGTAGCCACAAAACAGCCTGATCTGCTCTGCATGGACTGTAAACATGTGGCCTGAGGAGATAGATGAGTTGCAGGAAGTATACAGCTGAGATTTTAATTTACATTGTCAAACTTTGTATATAGTTATTTTACACATTTCTTTGCTCACCATTTCTCCCAGGATTGCCGGGCTGCCAGAAGAGCGCTGTAGGACGTTTTTGCTCTCTGAGCTCTGAGAGTTGCCAACCTGATGTGTAGACACATTAGTCTCAGGCTCTTCCTGTCCAGCCTGGAAGGGAAAAGAATAATGAATCAACTTGCCATGTGGAAGTGCAGGAGTGTTAACCCTAGAATAAAAATGTATTTGCAAACAATTCCTTAATGTTTACCTATTTTCGGATGGGCAAGATTATTGAGTGGGTAAATAAGATTATAATAAGGGTATCTTCTGATATGACATGATCTTGATTTTTAAGCTTATATCTACCAGTGGCTTCAAACTGTTTAAAATGTGTGTGTGTACCTCTCGGCTAGCACTGTCAGTGTGTCCCTCTCTTGTTTATGAGATGTGTGTAATTCATACAGGAGAGAAATGGCAGACCAGCACTGTTCCCCACACTCAGGAAAGGCCCTGCAGGAAAAAAATGCAGGTTAAGCTAAAATTAAGCTAAAACTAAAAAGAAATGTGATTTTCTTAATTGGAATGTTTACATTGATTGTTCATAGTTACTTTAGAAACTAACAAATATTGTTGCAATGTAGTTTGGTTGTTGTTTTGTTGTCAGTTAAAGATGTTTCAGTATATTTAGTTTTTGCATTACTTTAAATTGCAATAATAATTAAAACTGCAAGCAGTGTCGAAGGGCCCTCGCGCATCCACGCACGTCGGACTGTGGCGCAGTCGGAGGGCGCGCAGGTAGAGGTCTTCTTACGCAGGAACGTCAGTGCTTGTCGCAGTCGCAGGGCATTGACAGCAGCCATGTAAAGGTCTTTGCTCCTGCTGCTTCAATGGAACATTGTGTGAAGGGGCGTTAATGTCTCCACTAGATGGCACACCAAGACCAGAAATGAAAGGGGATAAGGTATTCATATAATGGTTAAACTTTGAAATCTTCCAGGGGGCGCTGTGGAGTCATTTTCTCACTTAAAAATCCCAAACTTTGTCAGTAGGCAATATGTGTGACTGTTGACGTATGTGTACAATTTGGTGATTCTGTGAAGACGGGAAAGTCCTCTAAAGGCAGAGGGAAAAATGGAAAATTGACGCAGGAAATGCACAATAACTCACTTCCTGTAAGAGCGAAAATTTTGAAAAAAATAATTTGGGGGTTTACCCATGAGTGCTATGAGTCCTGTAAATTTCACGAAGATCAGACAAAGTTTGTGGTCACATGACCTGCTGTTAGGGGGCGCTATGGAGACCCCTTGCCACACCCACCCCCAATGATGTTGAAATTGAAACGGCGTCACCAAGTGTGACATTTCACGCACTGCATGTATAAACATCCGACAATGTATGGAGGAGTTATAAGGAGTTGTTTGTTTATACAAACAAACGACTGCCACGCCCACCTGGTATAACGTAGGTAAAATCTGTCATCAAGTTTACATCATCAAGGTCTGAGGATGATACAGTTCGAATCTGAAGTCTCTGGAGTCTAAACTGCAGGAGGAGTGCGTTAAAGTACGAGGGCTGAAAAAATGCACCTGTGGCAGAAAAAATGCACCTGTGATCCAAGATGGCCGACTTCCTGTTGGACTTAGGGTATGGGTCCAAGAGGCTTTTTTGTGCGTCTGGTCATGATATATATGAATCCTAAATTTCGTGCATGTACGTGCATGTAGAAGGCGGGGCTTCAACTTTTAATGTTCTAGGGGGCGCTGTAGAGTCATTTTGGCACTTAAAAGGTTGCGGTTATACCAAAAAATAATATTCATGAGTCTTGATGAGTGTGTCTAATTTGGTGAGTTTTAGAGCTTGTCAGTACATGCTAAGTGGGAAAAGGCATTAGGGGGCGCTACTGAGCTGTTGGGGCAAAATATTGGGCAAATGTGGTATCAGATGAAAGATCTCATGATTTGAAACCTACGTGGCAGGTTTCATGATTCTGTGAACATCATAAAGTCCTCAAAGCGGTGTTCGAAATTGTGAAAATCGGTGCACGCCACGCCGCGTGGTCAACTTCCTGTTTGGTAAAAAAATTCCACAAAATTAATTTCCGCATGATCCGATGAGAGCTGTAACATATTTAAATTTCATGCCGATCAGAGAAGATTTGTGGTCACATGACCCGACGTTAGGGGGCGCTAGCGAGTCCCCTTACCACGCTTGCGTCCAATCACGTTGAATTAAATAAATTTACACAAGCTGCGACGTATGTGCAGAATTTCATGAGTTTTCATTTATGTTCAAGCCGCCAAAAATGCGATTCATTACGCGGCACTTGAATAATAATAATAATAATAATAATAATTAAAACTGCAAGCAGTGTCGAAGGGCCCTCGCGCATCCACGCACGTCGGACTGTGGCGCAGTCGGAGGGCGCGCAGGTAGAGTTGTTCTTACGCAGGAACGTCAGTGCTTGTCGCAGTCGCAGGGCATTGACAGCAGCCATGTAAAGGTCTTTGCTCCTGCTGCTTCAATGGAACATTGTGTGATGGGGTTAATGTCTCCACTAGATGGCACACCAAGACCAGAAATGAAAGGGGATAAGGTATTCATATAATGGTTAAACTTTGAAATCTTCCAGGGGGCGCTGTGGAGTCATTTTCTCACTTAAAAATCCCAAACTTTGTCAGTAGGCAATATGTGTGACTGTTGACGTATGTGTACAATTTGGTGATTCTGTGAAGACCGGAAAGTCCTCTAAAGGCAGAGGGAAAAATGGAAAATTGACGCAGGAAATGCACAATAACTCACTTCCTGTAAGAGCGAAAATTTTGAAAAAAATAATTTGGGGGTTTACCCAGGAGTGCTATGAGTCCTGTAAATTACACGAAGATCAGACAAAGTTTGTGGTCACATGACCTGCTGTTAGGGGGCGCTATGGAGACCCCTTGCCACATCCACCCCCAATGATGTTGAAATTGAAACGGCTTGAACAGGTGTGACATTTTACGCACTGCATGTATAAACATCCGACAAAGTATTGAGGAGTTATAAGGAGTTGTTTGTTTATACAAACAAACGACTGCCACGCCCACCTGGTATAACGTAGGGAAAATCTGTTATCAAGTTTACATCATCAAGGTCTGAGGATGATACAGTTCTAATCTGAAGTCACTGCAGTTAAAACTGCAGGAGGAGTGCGTTATAGTACGAGGGCTGGAAATGGGGAAAATGGCGGCAAAAATTCACCTGTGATCCAAGATGGCCGACTTCCTGTTGGACTTAGGGTATGGGTCCAAGAGGCTTTTTTGTGCGTCTGGTCATGATATATATGAATCCTAAATTTCGTTCATGTACGTGCATGTAGAAGGCGGGGCTTCAACTTTTAATGTTCTAGGGGGCGCTGTAGAGTCATTTTGCCACTTAAAAGGTTGCGGTTATACCAAAAAATAATATTCGTGAGTCTTGACAAGTGTGTCCAATTTGGTGAGTTTGAGAGCTTGTCAGTACATCCTAGGTGGGAAAAGGCATTAGGGGGCGCTACTGAGCTGTTGGGGCAAAATATTGGGCAAATGTGGTATCAGATGAAAGAGCTCATGATTTGAAACCTACGTGGTAGGTTTCATGATTCTGTGAACATCATAAAGTCCTCAAAGCGGTATTCGAAAAATGAAAATCGCTGCACGCCACGCCGCGTGCACAACTTCCTGTTTGGTAAAAAACTTCCACAAAATTAATATCTACATGATCCGATGACAGCTGTAACATACTTAAATTTCATGCTGATCCGAGAGTATTTTTGGACACATGACCCGACGTTAGGGGGCGCTAGCGAGTCCCCTTACCACGCTTGCGTCCAATCACGTTGAATTAAATAAATTTACACCAGCTGCGACGTGTGTGCAGAATTTCATGAGTTTTCATGCATGTTCAGGCCACGAAAAATGCAATTCATTATGCGTCTCTTGAATAATAATAATAATAATAATAATTCCGGCAATTACAATAGGTCCCTCACTGACTTGTCAGTGCTCGGGCCCTAATAATAATTCCGGCAATTACAATAGGTCCCTCACTGACTTGTCAGTGCTCGGGCCCTAATAATCATCTTGGTGTGTGTGGGCTACCTGTATATCCTGAATGCCCCTGGCAGTCCAGCCAAATGGAGCATGTCACCTGACTCCAAAGCCTCCTCTGCAAGATCCTCCAGCCCCTCCTCTTCCTTGTGTTGTTGCTCTGGCAGCAGGGTCTCCCATACATTCAGAGCTGTGGAGTCAGCAAAACATTGAAAGAAAGACAAAAAGGGAATATGAAGCTTCTGGACCAGATTCTATAATGCTGAGTGAGTTCTACTTAGTTATGAGATTGTTCTTGATGTGCTATTGAGACGACAGTTCAAAGTATCTTTTCCTTACTGTAGTGTTCCTCAAGCATTTCTGTATAAAGCAAGTGGGTCACCACATCATACTTCACTCCAACCAAGAGGAGGACATCTGACAGGGAGACAAAGCCCCAGGCCTGACCTCTGACCCCTGGGATTTGGTCCTGCCAGGGAGGGGCCAGTATTCTTTGCACACCCTCTGTTGCCAATCTAAGGAGATAAACACATCAACATTATGATCATATTAAGCACCAACATGCAAAAAAGAGAGAGACTGTTTTAAAGTGGTGAGCAAATATTCACATCCTTTAAAATACTACAGTTTGAAAATAGTCTTTCATTAGAAACATTATTAAGTTGAGGAAGTATTAGCACTAAAATACAATTAAGATATCAAAACTTAAAGTACTAATTCCATGAAACGTTCCCTTTCAGGTGTTAAATCATTATCTGAACACACATGAAACATTTGATAGCTGTATGTGAACAATGTGGCTGTACTGTTAAATCTTAGTTCAAACAACAGCAAATCATCATCTTTTGAGCTTATTTTCCTTTTTTTTTAGGTGTAGCCTCAACCTGCAATGTGACAATAATCTCAGTCCTTCGTACAGAATCATCACAGAATGTGGAGTGAAGTTGAATGGAGTAAAAATTTAAATATTTCCCTCTGTACAGTGATAGAGTCTAATGTTTTAATTGTAAAAAAAGGAACATTAAAGTGTCTTGACCTGGGAATTTTACCTCAGTTTCTTGAACTAAAGATGCTCACCTGGTCCAGCACTGCCGCACTGCTTTCTTGAGCCTCCTCATATCTCTCACTCTCCAGTACAGTTTTTTCCCTCCCACTGGTCTCTCCCTCTGTGTGTGGAGAGTAAAAGAAGGCCAAGTTATGATGGACAGAGCCTTTATGCAGGAGAAAATCTGCTGCGTTTCAACATACCTGTGTGTTGTCTGTGTCAAAGGTACAGGACTGTGCGGATCCTAAATCTGAGTTGTGAGCTTTTTTGAACGTATTAGGGTCTGTGCTTTGGTGCAGGCAATTCAGGACATGAGGATCGATGATTTCTAGTGAGTCCATTACATTTAGAGGGTTGAGACTCCCCACATTTAGAAGCTGGAGGTCCCAGTACAGCTGAAGATGATAATATATATCATAGTATATACTGTATATATACTGTATATGTTACTGGGTTTCTCATACATATAAACATTTCATTAACTACCTTTTCCTTCTTTTCCCTCTCCCTTTCCATTTCTAGGAGAACGTACAAAACATTTCCACCAACACAGGACCAGCTATTGTCAGCTCCTGCAATCTAAACAAGACACAGGTACACACTAATATTCTTTAATGAGAAATTAAAAATGTATCAAATGCCAGCTACTTTCATGGTGATGTTTGTATTTAAAATATATCTGAATTTCTACCTTCTTCATTGCCACATGTGTTTCGTCCGTGCTAGAGGGAATGTGAAACATTTTGCGGAAGAGGAGACTCACGTCTTCAGTGGAAAACTCAGCTCCGACAGGCATGCCCAGAGACTGGTACAGACCAGCAATACAGTCCTGAGGGAAAACATCATTACAGTATTTGTAACTTAGACATGGAAAACAAATGCAGCTCTCACCTAACATTAAAACATCTTACCTGCTCCATGTTTTCACCACGGTGGGCTGATGAATTATACATGCCATTACTATGGTAACAGCAGTCCTCTGAACAACAGCTGAATCAGGTTACCAAGCAACAAAAGTGACAGTGTATCTGTCAGAGTGAGACAGAGAGGATGAAATGTGATACAGGACCATGTGACACATTACACCTGTGTGAAAAACGTTCTGTAGCATTGAACTACAAGTGAAAGTTGGTGGATCCCAGCCCAGAAACTGTGTTTGTGTTGCCTGGTTCATACATTATACGTCTGGTGAATAAAATACCCACTGGATTTAGTGTGTAATATCATGGTAACCAATTAAATATTTGTCCACTGTTGTTATTAAATTATTATTATTATTTTTTAACATTTTTGCATGTTCAGCTAATTTGCTAGAACCCTTTCTAGGTTAAACAAGCAATTAACTATAATTAATTAACTATAATTAACTAAATTACAAATATACAAACACTCTGTCTGCATTATTTTACCCCCAACTGGTACAAAATTACATATTTCTTCCTAAGAAATGTCCTGAGAAATTACTAAGAAATGACTGACCTGAAAAACAAAGTGCCACCAACATCATCCTTATGTCTCAATGATTAATGACTTTTATCTCGCTCGTCAAACAGAATATGAAATACCACAAATATTAGTGAAACTTTTGTTTATTTGTAAAATGGAGAAGGAAAAAGGAGTACCTGAGATTATGTGGCTTACTGTTTATACAGTCAGACATTGCACAGTGCTGAAATTGAACCTGTACAGTAAACATATGCTCACTTGATAGTAAATAATATAATTGAAATAAACTGAGGACAATATTGCATAAATGTATCAAATAAAACAGGTAGGGAAGATACCGATGGTCAAATGAAAGTTGAACAAATTAAAATGACAAACTCTTGTTTACTATAAATATTCAGTGCTGCTGAAATACAGAAAAACACATATCATATAAGTTCATTAGTTGATTTTTTTTCTCCTTTCATTTCCAACATATTTGTTATACAGTAACAAAAGAGGTGGCAGTGCATGTGTGAGTGTACAAGTCTTCATTTGGAAGTGAGCACCAAACATTATGAGGGGTTGCCATGTATAATCTTGGGGCACTTTTCTGGGTGTATGCAGTAGTTGTTGTGCAGCACCAGACCAGCAGGACACTGGCAGCCTGGGACACAGGGCTTGAAGCAGTGGCTCTCTATCACCCCCAGTGGAACAGCCACATTAAAGCAGGTTACAGGGCATGGGGGGCCACACTCGTCAAACACAAAACCCCTCTCCACTGGACAGCCCACAGCTGTGGAAGACAGCAGCAAACAGTAAAACAAAGAGAGAGGATGAGCACATTGTGACTGCTACGGTGTCAAAGCTGATTTACTCGACCTCTGCTGGTGACCAGTTGGAATTGACACATTATCAGGTATCAAAATACCTGCCACATTTTACATGATATAGTATGGGCTTTTCATTTTTCTATCTTACTGAAATGTTGTGCATTAGTAGTTTACAGAGGATAAGATTTTAGATCCTAAATAAGAACATAAGTCATAATGAATAATGAGGAATCTCAATAATTGATATGACTAACACAGCTTAGTAAAAATCTTACTTATTGGTCTTTTAATGATTTTATTAGCAAAAAGCAGATGCCTTTTTGGTTAAGCCTGGTGATATCCTATATATTGGACATCTATATATCTACTGTGTATAGTGTGTCAGCAAATGAACAGACCCAAACTAACAATACATTCATTGTAATCCCACATACACTGATCTGTTGCCGTAAATACTCAGTAATGTACCAAATCAACAGATGAAAATAGTTCAAATGTGCTTCTTCCTCTTGTTTACTAAATACTACAGTGCTGTTAAATGAAATTATTTAACATTTTACATTTCAAATGACAACAGTTTTTTAAATTTTAATTTAATTTTCAGCAGGAAGGAACTGGCTTGGGGCTGAAAACCAAAGACTTTGATTTGTAAGTTTTGGTTAATGTTCGTTTCACTCACCACACAGCGATGGACTCCTCCACTGCAGGATGACACCAGACTTCCTGCACTCACTGGTGTAGGCCTCCAGTGTATCACACAGGCACTCGTCCGTATTGGCCCCGCAGGCGCAAAGGTCATACACACAGGCTCCATACCACGGTTCAGGAGGGACCACGCGATGGCAGGGCTTAAAGACAGCAGACTTTAGCACCTTACAACGAGCATTAGCCCCCTTCTTGGCCTGGTAACCTGCATCTTTACAGGGGTCGACATCCTCACCCGGACGACAGGATGAGAGGGAATGGCTACCATTTGTGACCTAAAATGAGAGAGTTGACCAGTGGTTTGATTTGCATGTCCAATCCATCAACAGACTTGCATATATATAAAAATGTAACTGAATTTCTTTTATTAATTTAGTTAATTCTAATTGTCAGTCTTGTATCTATTGTTTTACCCTCCAGCTGTTGCCAAAGCCAGATTCTGATAGGGTGATTTTTCCGCTGGGCATCCGTAGATCATCCTGACGGTAGTTGTTGAAGTTTCCACAAAGGCCACAAGTTCGGCCTTTATAGGAGCCTGGCACACTCACTTCTAGGTGTGAACGGCCATTCCACAGCACCTAAAGGTGAACAAGTGGGTGTGTGAGTGTGTGACATATGTGGGAGTATCTGAACTGATAGTATATCCAACCACATAATATCCATAAAGGAAAGGAAAGGTGCAAGCAAACAAAAGAAGACTGTACCTTGAGTCCGATGTTGGTATTGAGTAAGATGGTGTTGGTTTGGCGTTCTACGTAGATGTGCGGTTCTCTGAGGAACGGCAAAGTCACAACCTTATCATGGACCTGGAGATCAAATTTGGTTGAATGAATGCATAACACAATCATAACTGTACACACACATTTCATTCAGTACGTTTACACACAAACCTTCACAACCCAGTCCTGCAGTAGCTGCACTGTGACGTCTCCTATAAACACGGTCACCTCTTTAGTCCAGGACACTCCTTTACGCCCACGATCATCATTAGTGGCATGAATACTGTGCAAACAAAGAGGGGTAATTGCAAAGCTGCACCGTTTAACCTATTATATTTATTATTTATGGAAGTTTGTTTCTTTGTTGAAAGGTCACATGAAATAGCTTGTTGTTTTCTTCTGTGGATTAACATTGTTCTGCATAAAATAGGATATAGTGGGAAGGACTAATCATCAGGATGGTCTTGCTGGCAAAAGTCAAATAAAGTCAATGCTTTACTTTACAGCAGGTTACAGAGGGGCAGCACCTTGAAAATGTAATGTTTTTGCAAATTGACATTTGCATGCAGCTTCAATTATCTTGCTGCAGCTAATGCAGGTTACCTCAAGGACCATAAGCAAATGATTACGATGATGAGAGAACATCTGTGATCACATCTGTGATCACATTTATTAGATGTAGGACTAAATTAAGGATTATTTTCATTTTTTTTTCAATCAATGAATAAATAATTTTGTATATAAAATGGTGAAACATAGTTAAAATGCAAACAGTCTGAACAGTAAACATATTTAGTTTAGTATCATGTATAACAAAGAAAAGCCTCAAATCATAGCTTTAGGGTTTTCAACTACTTCACTACATACACTACATACCTTATACCCATAACCAAGTACTCTATTGTACAGCAGTTGTCATGACTCACCTAAAGTCTCCTCCTTTACAGTCCTGTGCCAGGACATATGTGCACGCTCCCTGAAAGTGCAGCATGCGGCCATCGAAGGTACGGTAATGAGGGTCACCGAAGGCAATGCAGGTGGCTGGACGAGGAAGGCAATGAGGACAACACAAACCTGGGACAACCGCTGGCATCTCATCCTGAGTGCAACAAACACACGCACGCACGCACGCACGTACGCACGCACGCACGCACGCACACACAAACACACACACACACACACACAGGATCAGTTACACTGGCTATGTACCTATGAGGAACTCAGGAGAGTCAGAGCGAGCACAAAGGAGCTATGAAATGATGAGAAATGTCAGGTGTTTAATTTCCCTCTACAAACTGGGTTCTTAGAGAAGTTCAGCATCATGGGAACATTTCTGAACATGATGTAATACTGAAAAAGAGTGTGTGTGGTTTTTTTTATACTCACTGTTGCACAGGTGAGGGGAGGGCAGCGTTCACTGTGACAGTGTACGTCTCCAGACACACATGTACAGCTAGTGCACACATCCACCTCCCATTGTTCATTAGACTGATACACTGTCCCCTGGTGCAAACATGACACTCCTGACTCTACAACACATGCACAAAGACAGACACACACACACATGAAAGTTATTAAGCAGAACTTTCTGCAAACACTACCACAGATGCTCACTGTGTTGGCTGGTTGTGATACCTTGGCATTCATAGCAGCATTTTCCGGGAATCTTCACTTGTTTTTGGCCCTCCAGACAAACCAGAGGTAAACACTCTTCAATGCTGCACTCAATATAGCCCAACTAAGAAGCACAGAAACAACAGATTACTTATAAGGTGATGGTCTGAAGATATGAGTCCTATCAACAATCTCAGGTCTAGTTTGGGCAAACATTTATCTAATATTATGCAAGTATAATTTGGTTTCTGATATGTCCACTTGTAGTTTTCTTCAGCTGAGACACATCTCCATAAGTATTTTCTAACTGCAGGCTTTTGCAAATTTGACAGTGAGTTTTAAAAATGTTTTTTTGATTATATTACTGTTTTTAGAGCTTGCCACTACCCTGGCCATCTGTTTGGTATACTAACAACTGATCTGTTTGAAATCTTATAGCTGGACCCATCTTTTTGTTTTTTTTTATTTTAAATGACTCCTCAAAACTCTTTTAAGGCATTTTTTCCAGACTCAAATGAAGCTTATTTAGTGTAGTTTCAGGAGCAGTACCACACCTCAGCTGTGATACTTCCAGCAATCCTATCCCCATTGTTTTTCTTAATAAATCCTTCAAATGCATCTTGTTGATGGTGTGCTCCTTGTAAATGAATACAACATTTTTACTCCATCTGTGTTAAAATGTGTTCTATTATCTTGTAAAGCAAATATTGTTTTGAAAAGTGGTGTATAAATACATATGCTCATGTACTTGAAGTTAATCAGTGCATTTAAGTCCGACTCACATTACAGGTGCATGTGACACAGTCATCATCACTGTCTGTCCAGCTGCTTCCGTTGGCCATACGTTTATTCTGACCCTCAATTACACATTCTGTATGAAAAACAGACAAATAAACCTCTGCAATCATGAATGTGTTACCATCAATAAGACTTTAAAATTAAAACGAACAGAGAAAAGAGGGAGAAGAATGGACTTATTCCACCTTTACACACGGGGCAGCAAGAATCCAGAGGGGTGAACTGTTCATTAACGGGGCAAGTAAGTGGAAGGCAGATTTGGTGCAGGCAGGTCCACGTTAAGTCCTAAATCACAAACACAGACAGTATCACTGCACTGCAAAATGTCACATAGTAGTTTAAAAAGCTGAATAATTAGATTTATATGTGCTGAGATGTCTGATTCAAACCAAAACCAACTTTGCTCTATTGTAGAAACGACTATAAAAATAAAAATAAAATGCAATTATATACAGTTAAAGACTATTATAAGCTGTGCTAGATGTGTCAGTATTATTCATATTTCCTAGCTCAGTTGAAAAATCACTTAATTGTCTTCATAATATTTCTAACATATTAATGACATAGCACAAGAAAAGTGTTGCAGGACCTTGCAGTGGCAGGTATAACAGGGATTGTCTGTGGCCAACACCTCATTGCCAATCAGCGAAGAAGTGCAGTTACTGAGAGGCTCTGGAGAGAGAGAGAGAGACATACATATGTTACAGAGCTCAGTGAGTGCACAGCAGTGTAATATGTAATATATTATAAAATGCTATAAGGTACTGACGTGCACAGACAGGACAGCAGGAGTCTGGTCCAGAGAACAAGATGTTACTCTTTGGACAGTCAACCAGACTGGGACATTGCTTTCGATAACACCGCATATGCTGCTCTCCATCCGGCATCACCTGTGATACATACAGGTTAGAATACAACTACTACTAATACTATTTACTAATTTCTACTATAGCTAATACCATAGTTTATGCATCATCCTTATCTATTTCTATTACTACTGCTTCTACCTGTATTACTAGCTAATTAAAAGATAAATAGATCTACAGAACATTAATTAGCAACTATTTTAATAATGTATTAATAATGTATTTAAGTCATTTTTTAAATTATAAATGACTTTTATATAATGACTTAAAATTCCTGTCATCCACTGGTTCCAGCATCTCAAATGCTCAAACTGAGTATCTTTGGGTCAAACCAAGCAACTTAAAAATGTCCTATTGGGCTCTGGGAATATCTGAGAGCCATTTTCTGAATTGTGTAAATTGAACTAGTAATTATTCAATAATTAAAGATAATTAAAATAATTGTTAGTTGCTTAAAACTAAACAAAAAAACATAAAGAGTCAATTTCAAGTTTCCACAATTCAGGTTTGTAATCATCATACCTCACAAGTGCAGATTTGACAGGGATCATTGGCTGGATGGAAACTGTCCCCTGGGCCGTATACTTTGCCCTCAAATACACAGTCTACACAAAAACAATAATATAAGAATATCAAACACCATAACAACATCTAGAAATTCTACTATGAAACATACAGCTTAATTCCTTTAGATATTTTCAGGGCCAGGAAAGTCTTCAAAGACATATTGCTCCAAAAAGACTTTTGGTGATTTACTTACCAGCACACACAGGGCAGCACTCTCCGGGCACATTGATGAAGTTGATACAGGGAGATAGACAGTGTACTTCAGAGCAGGTTGTCACACCTTCCACACACATGCAGGTCATACAGGGGGTGGAGTCTGCAAACCAACTGGTGCCCTCTATATGCTCCTCACCCCCATACACACAACCTGAAAAACAAAAATTGAACCACTGGTAAGAATATTTACTCTTGTGCTTAAACCTCTTACTAATCTGTGGTGTTTACCTCTACAGCGAGGACAGCAGGCTCCTGGATCTGTCCCCTGGTGCTTACAGGGCAGCTTAGGACAGTTGGGAGATGCACACTGCACCTCACCTGCCTGGAAGACATGAACAGATTAGAAAAAAAATACAAGAAGGGTACATTTACATAAGGAAAAAACAGAGATTGAGGGGTCAGACCTGACAGGTGCAGGTGGAGCAGTGGTTTGAACGCAATGTCCATGTCTGCCCGTCATTGTACTCTTGTCCATCTGACATACACACTGAGACCAGAGAAAGGCAAGAAACAGAGTGAGAAGGGGAGAAGGAATGTTGCTCAATCTTGAGAACACACATTTTCTAATTTCCTGGTTAAAAAAAGTAAGAAAAATGAGCAGAAACACAAAGGCCTTCAGTTATCATTCATGCAGAAGTACCTTTGCACTCAGGACAGCACTGTCCTGGCTTCGGAACAGGTCGGGCACAGGGTATTGGTGGGCAGACCAGGGGAACGCAGGTGACCGTGCCTCTGACACAGGTGCAGCGCTGGCAGGGGTTGGAGGAGCGTGTGAAGGTGTGACTGTGAGAGTGAATGACGCCTTCATACAGACAGGAATCACAAACAGGGCAACAGGAATCTGAAGGGACGGGATGGGAGCACTGGATTGGACAAGGTCTCCTCTGACAGTTCACCACCTCATTCTGATCAGAGGAGAAGTGGGAGGGAGGAGAAAAAAGAAGGAGGGGTGGAATTAAGCGAACTATTAAATAATTTGAAGTTGGATCACATCACACTCAGATAACTTATTTTAATTTAGTACGAACTATCAGACTGACCAGACAGGAGCATGAGGAACAGGGGTCAGAGGGTGAGGAGAAGGATGAGCCGGACTGATACTCTTTTCCCTGATGCAGACAAATCCCTGTGCAGATGGGGCAGCAGTCCCCTGGAGGGGTCATTGGTCGCACGCAGGCAACACTTGGACAAGATACATGAACGCACACCACACCACCATTCTATACAGACAAACACACATTTATAGTTCCAAATATCTTTTGGAAGACATTGGACACAACAGTAAAGAAGTGGCTTATTCTGCAGGACTGTAGACATTTCTATGAACATTTGGACAACATTTTGTTTGCACTGAATCTGTGTGTCTCATGTAATTTATTGTAACTACTGTAAATCTACAGCTGCTATCCTGCATGAGGAAGCAGAGCCAACTTTCAAATCTACAGGGGGTGAGGATCTGATGCTCAAAATAACTCCACTGATTTTACATAGCAAAGTCTGTTTACACTCTTTGTTTCTTTCTTGGGAAGTACTACTGCATATGTGAAAAAAGTTGTATCAAGCCCTTTGTGGCTCCACAGAGAGCTGTGGCCAGTTTAATAGAGAGCCTCAAAGGATGTGACACAAGGAAGAAGTCTGCATTGAATAAAAAAAGACGATATCTCTTGTTCTCTTGCATACATTTTGATCAATTTGTGTGCAGTATCTCAAATTGACATGTTCTGTTCACAGCTCCAACACTAACAAGAAAGAAAAAGTAAAAAGTAACTAAGATTGTTGGATTTTAAAGTAAAGTATTAAAATATGTGTCGAATACCAGACAGGAGCAGAGCTGACAGCGATCTGTAGGATGAGGGAATCTTTCTCCATTGAAACAATCTCGCCCACTAAAATTGCATCCATCACACACTCCACATGCACAGCCGTCCAGCGCCGGGTGCGGGCATGACACAGAAGGGCATCTTCGCTGTGTACACACCACTTCACCTCTCTATGGAAAATAACAATGACAGGATAGACAGTTACTGTAATGTTGCAGTGAGGTGACCCAAAGTTAAATACCTTTCTCACTCACTGAGCATGTGCAGTCTTGGCAGCCTTTCTCTCCTCCTGGAAGGATTTGTCCATCAACATAATTCACACCTTGGAAATGACAACCTATGCACACAGTGACACATCAATTATTTACTTGCTCTACATAACATGCATTGTGATAAGTTGGGAGCTGACATACCGTCACAGACAGGGCAGTCACATGGGTTGGTGACCGGGTGAGGACAGAGGGCTGCTGAACACGGCTTCTTCACACATCGCACATACCCAGCCTGTAAGGGAATAAGCACCAGGTGTGGTCTAAAGAGATTAACTGGCAGTAGAATGTGTGTGTGTGTGTGTGTGTGTGTGTGTGTGTGTTTGTGTGTGTTTGTGTGTGTGTGTGTGTGTGTGTGTGTGTGTGTGTGTGTGTGCGTGTTTATGTTACCTGGCAGGTACAGTCAGAGCAGGGGTTGCCTGGGTCAGGGATGGACTGTCCATTAGTGAGAACTGCACCATTGTAGAAACAGCCTGACAGATGAAGACACATATTTATGTTGTCATTTTGTAATCGTGGAAATGATGAACCAGTGATGATAAACTAGGAATTTGGGAGTTTTATTCTGACTTTACATACGTTCACATTCTCCACAGCACTGGCCAGGTGGTGTATAAGGGTGGCTACACTCTCCATAACAGGGTATTTTGGTGCAGACAACCTCACCTCCATAACAATAACATACACCACAGGGGCCTTGGTCATCACCAAACTCAGTGCCGTCAGGATATTCTTTACCATTAAACATGCAGCCTGCAAGTAGAAGATGAGATCAAATTAGATTTTTCTCAATGAAAACTGTTGACAGGGTTTATCCTACTCTTTATGAAACTGGCTGTTAAGTCTTCCAATCACTCACCATCACAGGACATGCAACACTGTCTCTGGACAGGGTAATTACAGTTTGACGGCGGACAGCGCTTTCTCTCACACCGGACAGAGCCCTCACGACACATACACACAGCACATTGGTCTGATACGTCATCCCACGTCTCCCCATTAGCTCGCTCTCGACCCTCATATAGGCAGCCTGCAAGAGGAACATATACAAGAAAATTTGAGACAAAAAAATAGCAAAAAAAATGCTTCAAACTAACTGGGGTCTTTTGTCACAAATTATGACATTGTGTCAATTTTGCTTTTTCCTGTTAAATTGAGAATTGTTTCCTTTTAAGGTGAGAATGTGTACCTTCACAGGTTCGGCAGCATGCCTGTGTGATTGGGTGAGAGCATGGAACGAAGGGGCAGGGCTTGCGTTGACAGTGAACTGTCCCGTTGGTGCAGGCGCATGATTGACAGTTGTCGGTTGGGTGGTAGAAGCGCTCCGTGTGTCTATAGGGTCGTTGTTCATACACGCAGTCTGACGGGGGAGCTGAGGGAACATCAGTAAAAACAGTCAAGAAGAGTGTGCACCTAAACCACAATTTTAGCTCTGATCATGTGACATCATCAGCCAAGAATCTGCAGGTTGCAAACTTACATAACGAACAATACCTTAGGTAATGTAACAACTAAGCTATTTCAGTCTTCATGATTTATTAATGGTGTTCATGTAGTAAAGTCTGCAGTTAGGGCATGAAGTCACACAAATTCATTATAATTCCTGTACCCATACCATAAAGTGTTACCAGTGTAATCAGTAAATAAATTCAGTTTGTATAGTATAAACCTTCAAACTCTAAATGCTTGATTAATTTTAAACTTATGCTTTAAAACGTTTTGTAAGCTCTCTGTTCGCCAAATAAGGATAAGATGAAGATCAAATACAGTCATCATTTAATACAGGGTGATAAAACCTCAATTTAAAACATTTTAAACTATAATAAAGAGGAACACAATAGCCGCATGTAGAATAAATATTAACAGATGAAGTAAATATACAAAAGAGAGTGATATATAGTACATAACTTTAAATAGGACAGAAATATCACAACAATAATATATATGATGAAACTTTGTCAGTGCTATACAATTCTCAAAACTAGACTCATATCCTAATCTAGTTTTGATTATCTTATCCTTGGCTCAAGACCAATAAATCCACCAAATCTCAATGTGTTACTTTTGAAAATGTTCTCAGAAAAGGGTGAAAACACACCCTCCTTCTGATCCTGCTTAAGGTCAAAGACCCCATTAAACAGCACACCTACACAGGTGTTTTCACTTATTTGCCATGTCAGTCAAGAACTATACTTGGTTGACATGTGTCTGGCCCTCTAATCAGTTTTGTTGCAACTTTTAGGGTGGGAGAGATTACACAGTTGTAATTCTTATTGGTTCATGAAGTTTAGTGACCTGATATAATTCCAACATAGCTTCATCCAACTATAGCCTGAGCAGATTTCAGAAGCCAGAAAAATGGAAAACACTTGTGTGGGTGTGCAGGGCCATTAAAAACCATTCACTGCATCGTTACTGCATTGAACTTTTCACTCTTGCATGTCCTTACCGGGACATTGGGGGCAACAGTCCCCATGCAGCACATTGGGGTTAGAGCATGGCAGTGGTGGACATCTCTTCTTCAGACACTTGACATTTCCATTCTATAATAGACACAACACAGGCTGGGTTGAAAACCAGTTTCATGGAAAAACATAAATATTTAGCAGTGTTAGACATGCTCTTCTTATTCTTACTATGCAGCTGCATGTTCTGCACTTGTCAGTAGGATGGGGAAACTCCTGGCCATTGGGATACTCCTTCCCAGCATAGCTGCAGCCTAATGTAAAACAATATCTTGTCAGTTTTCAGATGTTACTATGCTGGATGGTTTTTTTTAAAAATATTCCTGATAGTCATAATTTCTCACCATTGCAGTTGTTCTGACAGCAAGTTCCAGGCAGAGGAGCATTACAATGAGGATGGGGGCACTGTGCATGGTGGCAGTCAACTCTGCCACTCACACACTTACACTCCTCACACACACTCACAGGGTTAGGAAAAGCCTCTCCATCCACAAACACACGGTTTTCAAAGGAGCAGTCTGGGAAAGACAGAGACAGACATAATTAAATATGTAAATCCATAACTTCAAAATGTACAATTAGATTTATATTTTTTTCTGAGTTTGGGTACCTGGGCATTTAGGGCAACACTCCCCATTTGGTGTGTATGAGTTGGTACAGTTGAGTGGAGGACATGGTCTTCTCTCACACTCAACAGTGCCATGCTGAGGAGGAGAAGGTAACACTGTGTCAGCAGGTTTGTAGGTGGACAGCACATTTTGTGTGAATGGAGGCATGCTCACCAGACAGGTGCAGATGAGGCAGGGCTGGTCAGGAGTGGTAAATCTCTGTCCGTTGCTATAAATACGATGGTTATAGTTGCAGCTTTCACACACTGCACAACAGGAGCCTAAGAGGGGAAAAAAATAGATTACACAGTCATCTGCATACAAACAAAGGTCAGACACACACTCATGCCCTGTTACCAGTGATCTTGGTGGGATGCAGACAGTCAGTGGAGGGGCACTGTGTGTGTGTACATAAGGCGTCTCCATTTACACAGGTGCAGCTGGAGCAGGGACCCTCAGGCTGCCAGTTGGAGCCCTCTTCATATTCCACCCCTTCTAACACACATGCTGTAATAAGAAAGCAGGGATTTTGTTATAAATTGACTGATGAGCTACACCTGCATATGTGTTTGTGTGCATACCTTTGCAGATTGGACAGCAGAGATGTGGGTCTATAATAGGGTTGGAGCACTGGACAGGAGGGCACTTCTCTTCATGACAAATTACGTTTCCTCCCTAAAATGCACAATATACATGCAAAGTCAATAAATATGGTGAAGTTTAAATATCGACCTACAAAAGAGATTTGCTGCCTATTATAATTATGATGCATATTAGATGGTGTGAAAAGGCTAATAAGTCAAGGAACATACTGAGCTCTCACACAAAAAAAGATGACAGAAGTAGACACATTTCCTGTCTGTGAATGATATTTTTTTGCTGGAGTATACCGCATGGACTTGCCTTACACCGGCACTGCAGGCAGGGTCCGCTCCCAGCAGGGGTGACAACTTTTCCATCAGCATACACTCTTCTTTCATACTCACATTCTGTGAGATCACACACATACAATGATCTTGAACTTGAACAGTTACAGTGAAAACTACTTCAAAAGAAATGGAAGATGACATGTAAAAAAAAATTCTGAACAAATTTATATACAGTATACACCGACCATTGCATGTTGGGCAGCACTCTCCTTTGCGCTTAGCTGGATGACTGCAGTATGTTGTGGGACATGATGCGCCCATACGCACACAAGACACTTCACCTGCCTAACAGACAAGACGGGATTAATATGTCACTCTGATAGAGTATTCTACGATACATTCATTTGCAACAGCAGCAACATTTTCAGCATTTTCAAGATAAGAAAAATTATTGATTTTCACCCTTAACCCCAATTAATTTAATCCCATTTACTTCGGAAAGGTACAGTAGGTTTTGACATGTTTTCATTGAACCCCTGGGTCATTAAACTTTGCCAACCCATCATGAGTAAAGTCACATGACCATCACATAACCACAAAACTTTGCCAGATTGAACTCACAGAGCAGCGGCAGTGGAGGCAAGGGTCTCTTCTGGAGGAGAACTTCTGTCCATCCAGATACACCTTAGACTCATATTCACACTGCTCACACCTACAGGTCACATAAACAACATGTTTCCAAAAACTGCACATTCAAAGTAGGATAATTATGGTTGAGGCTAGGCAGGTTTGTTTACCGTGGGCAACAGTCTCCAGCACGATGTATAGGGTTTCGACAAGGCAAGGCAGGACAGGGATGGGATGAACATGCCACATTTCCATTCTGGAGGAGAGAACACAGATATACTTTGAAATAAAATGAATCATTATTGATTTATATGCAAAAAGATGAAATTTAACGATGATAAATGATAGACATACCACACATGTACACTCTTGACAACGGTCTTCAGTGGGGATCACAGCTCCATTAGGAAAGTCATGACCATTCACACCACAGCCTGATAGACACACATGAGCACACACTGTGTCGCTGTAACTTAAACAACACACACAATGCTACAGCAATGTAAAGAAACCCACCTTGACAAACTGGACAACAGGTATTTGTTGGAGGAGCAGCTGGGTTTTTACATGGGGTGTAACATTGCTCCCTCTCACAGTGAACATGACCTTCCTGATGAGAGGAGAGAAAAAGATCACTAGAGATAAAGGCGACAGGAAAAATGGGGGATTAAACTGACAATTATTTAGTATCAGACTCACCAAACAGTAGCAAATATCACAGGGATTCTCCAGTGGTCGCCACTTTGCTAAGTGATCATGCTGGATACCAGAATGGATACAACCTGAACACATTAGATGATGATAGATGGTGCAACTGGCAGTAAAAAGGCTAAAGGTTTATTCACACTAAATCACACAGGAAAGAAAACCACGTCATCTCTCAGTGGGATAAACTCATTTTTCACGCCAAACTTGAACGAATCTTTCCAGGTTTCAAGGATAAATATTGTATACTTACAACTCGGGAAACACTTTTTATAGTTGTCGAAAGAATTGAACTGAACTGTCAATTTGTATTATTGGTAGAGCTGTTTCCAGATCATTTATTAATCATAAGGCCAACTGAAATCACTTTTAATAATTCTTCTTTGCAGTCAAAAAATTAATTAGACTAATATTAGATTAATGAGTTTAAAATATACATTTCTGCCTTTTGGTGTCAGATTTAGTGATTTAAGAGTAGATATGTATACTCTATTAAAAAAGCAATCTGATTTTATTTGGACTTTAAACTAACAGCGAAATGTATTGACTGCTCAAGGATGGTTTATGTTGTGTATGTTCTGCAATCACAATTTATCACTCTAGAATTTTTTACAGACCATCATAAGAAGATTGTTTATATAATTCAAAAAAGGTATATTAAATGAAGACTAATCCATGTGTGAGCCCCTAAACAGTACACATATCTATCCAATAGTGATATTTTGAATAGTTTTCACAGCGTAGCCAATCATCCTGTGTTGTTATGGGTTGATGCTATACCCAGAAAAGTGATGTTTTCTACGCCCCTTACCTCTGCATCGCTGGCAGCACTCTCCTGGTACAGTCTCCTTTTGTGTGCAGTCCAGTGAAGGACAGGGCAGGGCTGAGCACTCCCTGTTACCCCCCTGTTGCCAAAGGAAGGACATATAGGTGACAGTAGAGGATGAAAAGAAAAATGAAAAGAAATCATTCAGCCTCAATGAATGTTTGTGCCAGTGTTGATGTATCTCAAATACTCACCTTACATGAACAAGTCTGGCAGCCATCTATAGTACTGTAGGACACATTATGAACTGTCCCATCTGGCTCACACCCTGAAGACAAGACAGATGTTTAGTGCATGCCCAGTTTTAAGCTTCCAGGTGTGTGTCTAAAAGTGGTGAACTAACAGGAGTGTGTACAGATAGTTTAATAAAAGAGTAATGTGGAAATAAGTTTGAATATTATAGCTGGTTTTGCCCTCCACCCTGTCTGTCTATCCCTATCTGCAGATTTTCTTCACCGATTCACTATAGGTCACTAGGGAACATCTGGCTCTGCTCTTTCTCCAGTAATGACAGAACAGTGTGGTTCTGATGTAATATACACGTTCTCTCAAAAAACACAGTGTTTTATGGTTTGTAAACCATAACCAAAAGTGCCTGCTGCCTTCCAGCCGTTAAAAACTACTACCGGCAAGTCAATTACTGCTGAAAGACATTTACTGCACGAGAAACAAGAGGAAGACCTCGCTTGTAATTTCCCTACAAAACATGTGAGATACAGCCCTGATATTCTGTGACTGTCTGGATTATTGTGATGACAAAGGGTCATTTACAGTAATTCATTACAGTGATTTATTTAAAGTACTTTTCAGTGTACTCTTCAGTATACATACCAAACCCTGAGGCACAAAGTCACTCATTTTTTTCAAGGGCTTTCAGGGAGCTCATCAAATACTATTTTTGCTTAGCTTGGACATTTCAGGAGATAATTATTTTAATGACAACAGAGACAATGTGTTTGTGTGTGAGTGAGGGCAATAATCACAGAGTGAGAGAGGGGCTAGT
This sequence comes from Scomber scombrus, assembly GCF_963691925.1. Taxonomy (NCBI): domain Eukaryota; kingdom Metazoa; phylum Chordata; class Actinopteri; order Scombriformes; family Scombridae; genus Scomber; species Scomber scombrus. The sequence goes on along the minus strand of NC_084975.1, from coordinate 16,684,125 downwards.
GAGGCTGCCTACTGTGCCAGCAGCCAACAGGCATTTCCTCTAGCAAGCCAAGCATGCATGAGATCAAAGTGTGTGGGATTGTGAGTCTGCGAGTGTGTATCAACTGTGTACCAGTGAAGTCTTCTGGCCTACATGCAGAAACAATTAAGTGAAAGATGGATGAAAAGGCATAGACAGTGACAGAGAGCAGTCTAAGGGGTTGAGAGAAAAAAAGACACAGAGAGAGGACAGAAGATATGTGGGAACACAGAAGCCTGAAATGTACACAATAGGCAGGACAAGACACAGAGAGGAGTGCGGAGTGGGCTGATGAAGAGAGCGAAAGAGAGGGAAATCTTAAAAAGGCCAGTTCAACATCAACTAAAGTGCCACATGTTTGTTTTACTTGACTGTGTCAGGTGGTGGTACACAGTTTCTTTAAATGTTTTCTAAAACGTTTTCAGTATAGTCCCTGCACACAACTATACTGCTATAAAATAAGTTACTCTAAATCCTGTGAGATTTTTGGCAAACGGAAGTGATACATTTTAATTTTAGCAGGCAAACATATAAACCAGCAGTATGGTTGATTCAATCTACATTAATTAATTGTGCCCCTAGCGTAACATGATGCAAATGTGACACTGAACCCATAGAAAACTATACAAACTTCACAATGAGAAGACATTGGCAAGCAGATCCATACATATCCAGTTTATATGGAGCAGTATTAGCATTCATTTAGTCGTGTTCCTAGCCAACAAAGATAAGTCCAATGTTCACTCTCCACTAGCTCCTGTTCTGTGTCCAGAAATATCTGGCTCTTTAGCTGCAAAATACTCCACTATAGTTAGCAGCTAGTTGCTAACTTTGTCTATGTGCTGTTTGGTGCTAGGAAGATAGTGTTCAACCAGCATATTAGAGCATTTTCTTTTAAAACAGAGAAAGAACAAAACAGTAAAAGGTGTGGATGGTAAAACCTAAATAATAAGGTGAACAATGCATTTGTCCCAACAGCAAGATCTCTTTCCATTAACAGTGTCCCAGACCTTGTTACTCCTAATAAATCTACAGACCTCCCAGTCAGCAGTTTTCAGTGGAACATCTTTAACAAATTATGAAAACTCAGTGACAGTGAAGTCTGTGGATCATTCATACTAATGGGGACATTGTTACTGAGAAGACAAGTTTTTCTTAAATAATTTAAATGTTATTTGTCAATGTTGTGTTCACCACAAATTATTGGTGCAAAAGTTAACATTTCATATTGGATTATACCCAAATATGAGCAATGAGGTATTTTTTTCCCCATAAGAATGTTATGCTATCATCACATTGGTAATTATGAATGATGTCTTTGTTTATTTTATTTTCTTAGTCCTTTAAACAGTCATCCCGGTCATAAAGTACTAGTAGGTCCAACAGTCAAATGTCCTTTTCTCAAAGCTGGGAAAAGTACTTTATTCTTCCATTTTCCAGGGAGACAGTCCAGTGTTTACCAGCCATGGCATATTACTTGGTTTCCAGTGGTTGGATCCTGCCACTCTGTGAAACATGAACCACAATTGCGCATATGGCAGACAGCCTTCGGGTAACCATGGCAACGAGCCTGAAGGCAGAGGTCAGGGCAGGTGATAGGCGCAGAGCCAAGGGGACAGCCACTGAACCAGTGGAGCTTGAAACAAAACCTACAAATGTTTTGAGGGAAAGCAGATAATAAAAATGGTGGAAAAAAGATTCATTATGTAACTATTGACATTATGACCTGGTAAAGCCAGCCTAAATAGCCTATACTCAGTTTTAGTCTCAGTTGAGCATTGACTGATTCTACACATCAGCGAGGTTAATGGGGCGCTTTGAATATTCATCACTTTAGTAAGGATACAATGAGGTCTGTCTGTGCAGTTGATATCGAAAAATGTATTTTACTGGATAGTGAATAAATGTGATATATTTAAAAATGGAAACAAAGACCAATCGCAGCCCAGTAAGTGGTGTGTTGGTCCAATCAGGTTTAGGAAGGAGTCATATTGATGTCTGGTGTAAGGAGAGCCCTTGCCAATAAACAGTTGTATAACTTAAATCCTGCGGAGGGAAACAAAAAATAGGGCCTGGCTATTAGTACTTTTTTCTTTTAATGCTGATACCTGTGATCTGGTGTGATTGGAAGCCATGTGGTGCTCCTATTGTGAGTGGCTGCCATAACAGTATCATCACTTTCTTGCTTATTTTGTCCCACCCAATTGTGCTCTGGTTCACCATTTGGAGCAATGCTTTCCTCTGGACTATGAATCATCCAGTCCTGTATGGCCCAGTGCTTGGGAAGTGAGGTGATTGGAGGGCAGATACGGGGGATGCGAGTAAGAGCTTGGTCACTGGATGACATCAACAGTTGCTGGGTGTGGAAGTAGAACCGCAGGTAGTGTGGTCCATTGAAGAACCAGTTGCAGCCGTCTTTGTCATAACCATCTGTTCGAAAGCCAAAGGCATCAAACCCTGCCCGATCCAAGCTAAAGGGATTAAACCCATAGATACTGAAGCCTTTGTCACTGAAGAGCTCAGACATGATCTTGTCTGTGAGTACCTTTTGGTTATTCTTATCCTCTCCATCTGTCTCTTGATTCTCTTTCTTGTCTATCTTAAACATCTCATCCCAATGCATACCAAACCAGGAGACATTAGAATGGTTGAAACCATAGCGATTGAAACCAGATATGTCATATCCATCCCTATCAATGAAGTCACGATTAAAGCCATCTTTGCCAAACTCCCACCTGTCCCAACCGCTCTGATCGTAGCCTTCACTGTCGTAACCATCATGGTCAAAGCCATTGCTGTCAAAGCCTCCACTGACAAAACTACTGTGGTGTGAATTGTGCTTGGCAAAGCTATGCTTCTGATATTTCAGACTTCCTTTTGTGTGTGTTTGTAATGATGTCATATTACAAGGTGCACCAATGGTTATAGGCACATATATAACACACGTCTGCTTCTCTGAAGAAATTACATCATCAGGGGTAACATCAAAAGGTTTCATCTTCATATGCCTCTGTCTAGCAGGGTAGAGGGGGTCATCCTCTTTAGAAGTTTCTCTGTCTGATCCATGCTGATGTTTCTCTTGCCACTGTGCCCACAGTTTGTCTATGAATGCCATGTGTGACAGGTATAGAGGGTCGTAAGCAGCCAAAGGTGAAGCCAAAAGGCCGCCCACCCACAGCCTAAAGAGCCCAGAGAAGGTTTGCAAAGATTGGGAGAACAACTGGAAGTCTGCCAGGTTCACAGCCGCCTGCAAGGTCACTGCATCTGGCAACCAAACCTGAAGGAAGTAGTGGAAATCAATTAGACAAACCCTGTAACTATAATAGAGCCCAAAAAGACAATTGGCAAAATATAAGGAAGAATATAACAGCATGGTGATAAAAAGTACATTGAGGTTGGCTGTCAATTAAAAAAAAAAGGATAGACAAACCGAGGAGTTGAAACTCCGTCTGAGACAAGGGGACCAGTGGGAACGAGATGTCCTGCCCTGGAAAGGGTGATACTGGACGCAATCAGAGCCGGGCTTGCCGTTTCCTCCAAACAACCCAGCCTGCCAAGCAGCTGAGGACTGCATTGATCCAGAGTCCACCGTCCACTCAAAATATGGAATTGCCAGTTTGCACGATGACAACGACTGCAGCTCACGCTCCACTAATCTCAGGAAGTAGCGGTGCCAGGGGAGGAAGAAGGCGTGATCACCCACTTGAGGGGAAAACTCAGCCCTCAGGAGTGCAAAGCCTTTCCACACAGCTATAACCATATGCAAACACATAGAGACGGAATTAAACCGCTAATATTTATGATTAAAAGGTGAATTCAAAATAAGTTAAATAACAAGGAACAACAACCTTTAGATTAAGTCTTACCTGGCCTGGTGTATAGTTTCCTGACAGCCTTTTGGTACAAACTCCTCTCTCTTATTGTGAGGTCTCTAATCTCTTTACGCTGGGTCAGGTGCCTGCACACACAGTCAACTCTGCCACTGTGAGTGCATACGCACTTTTCACAGCCTTGCCTGAACTTTTCTCCATATCTCCAGAGCTTGCGTTGAGAGAAGCATCCACAGCCTCCACCACATCTCATGTCTGAGCACTTTACTCCAGGGTAAAAGCTCACTACCTGTGTCTCTCTAGCTTTGTCCTTCACCAGGGCTTGGCACTGCATTATTGTGAGGTAATCACAGGTGTAATTGAAAGCCGGATCCTCATGGCAGTCAACTATTTTTTTTTCTTGCTCTCTCTTTAGGTTTTCTTTTAGGACTTCCAATTCCGTAACGTTAAAGTCTATATTGCCATACCATGTTTCATCCTCTAAATTGTAATGATCGTACTGCCCAAGAGTGCTGTCCTCAGAGGAGATGTTGTATCCATTAAGATGGCCAGTGGGAAGACTTGGTTTGCGGAGGCAGCATGCTCCCAACATGCACTGGTCCCTACAGGCATTAAAGGAAGGGAAGTTGTTGCTGCTGTTGCCAGTGCAGTAGAGGAAGTCCTCACAGAGGCCAGAAGAGGGATTAAAGGCCCAGCGGCGTTGAATTGGCCGCACCCCTTCACAGCTGCTCCCTGGTTTGGGTACCCAACAAACCTAGAAGTGGGGAGGGGGGACACAGGGCCTCTTACCCAGCCTTACACCCCACTGCAAAGCCCATACCCAGAACTGACAAAGGACAGAAATAAAGTAGAGCACTGCTATTGGGCTCACCCAATCCAGCAGGCCAAGTGGCTGTATGTTCTACAGCTAAATATAACAGGAAATCACAAAAGTGATCTAAAAACTAGATAAGTCACATTAAAGGAATAGTTTGGCAGTTTTGGAAATACACTCATGCCAGGACACAGTTAGTTTAGCCTACCATAACACTGGAAGCATGGTGAAACAGTAAGTGTGGGTAAGGCCAAAAGATTGAATTGGATTAAAAAATCAAGATACAATGTGCTCATTAGTGAACTTTAGAGGTGCTGGTATTTTTTCCATTTGCCAAGCTGGCTGTTCCCCATGTTTCCAGTCTTTCTTTAACTGTCTCCTGGCTGTCCTGGTCAGCTTTATATTTAACAAGTTAACATGAGAGTGATATTGATCTTCCTGTTTAATTCTAGATAAGACACTATTCCTTTAACACTCACTGCTATAGTAGCAGAGATCCTTGTAAAATTAAGCAAAGTACAAGATGCAACTACAAACTAATGGCTAAAAAAGTAAATGCTAACACAACATGAAACTATAACAAAACTACAGCAACACAAAACTTAACAGAAAGGGGTTTCAAACCTTGGTTTTCATTTCTGATTGTGACCCACCTCAAACATTTGAAAAGTTCTGGAGACCTGCCGGGTAACCAGACATACAATAAGAAAACCTTCAAAACTAACACAATTGTAACACTTACAGTGTTCAAAAACACACAATCAACATAAAAAAGGGGGACTGAACATACATTTTCACAATGTGGACCAGAAAGATTTGCCACCAACATGGAAATTTTGATGTTTTGTAATACTCTACAAATCTATTCTAATCCACTACCTGAGTCCTGCACAAGAGTACCTGTCTCAGCTGTCTGTGACAAACTGGTCCTTTGGTGTTGGGAGGGCAGGAGCAATGAAACCCTGCAGGGTCAAGGGTCAAGACGAAACATACACCTCCATTTTGACAGGGGCTAGACAGACAGGGGTCTGGGAGAGGGATGACCATCTGCAAACTAGCTACTTAACATCATTTGAATGTGTGTTAGTATCAGGCTGTTCAGTGCTCTTACATCATAAGTAGATTGTATGATGTGTTTTTTGTATGTGTGTGACAAAGAAAGAAACATAGAGAGAAAACACTTGGAAAAGGAAAAACAGAGACAGAGATTTGACAGTCAGAAGCTGAGTCATTTTTACCTTTGATGTCAGCCTGACATGTGACCTTTCCAGATGTGCATGTGCACACAGTGTTGAGGTCAGTCAACCAGCGATGACCATCCTCCAATTCACGTCCCTCCCACACACATTGCTGCCTCACACACTCACATCCCTCCAGGTACTGCACACGTGACTGTAGGTCTGCATTCTGTTACAAAAGAAAATGATCATGTCACCTCATGTTGCATCAATTTTCATGAAAAGCCAAATATTAAGAGCACATTAGTTACCTGAGCTTTGATCATGTCCAGCATACGCGCCATATCTTCCAGCCTCTTTTCTAGCCTCTTCAGCCTGTCGTCTTTCTGTGCCTGGGAAACAGATTTTACCCCTTGAGGAGATCCTGGAGGCCCCAGGACCACACCTATATGCAGCTGGTCACTCTGGATGTTGTGGCTTGTTTCAGGTTTACTGGTGGAAACCCCGTGCCGCAACATTCGACCGCTGTCAGTCCGAGAATTTGGGTTACGAGTGTCAGTGTACTGAGATGGAGGCAGATCATCTAGAATGAGACAGTTGGTGGGAGGAGAGGGGAGTAAAACAGAGAGATCCCTGAATAATTTTTGAATTAATAAAAAACACATTTTGAGCCTAAACAAACATCCAGGAAAGCACTGTCTAAATTAAGACCCACACTGAGGAATAATTAACTAACTGTTTGGGGGACTTTCTGCCCAAGGGCCAAAAGATATTATCTGCAGTCATGCACATTAACCACAATGGTCCTTCAACTGAGTTTAATTCTATATGACAATGAGAGGAGAATCTCACAGTTTGGGAAGAAAGAGTTAAAAATGAAGTGATTTACCCATTCATATAGCTATTAATGGCAAGACAGCTCTTCACGTATCTAAAAATCTTATCTCACCCCATATAAGAATTCAAAAGAAACTAAATTACCAGTGTCAGTAATGCGGAGAAGGAATGAAAAAAAAAGGAAATTACACTGCAGCCTCTGGCATACTGTAAACTGTCACTACATGCTGCAATCTGATATACAGTGTAGATGTAGTACAGGCGCAGGCCTGCATACACATACAGAATCCAGAAACAGCAGAGAGTCAATCATAGCTCTCCGTTTAGCTTTGAAAGGTCAGTGTTTATTTTACTTATTTATTTCTTCTGTGCTCACATGGAAAACTCACATACATCATTTGCTTTCACTTGATCCTCAGAACAAAGAAGATAATTTACCCTCAGTCTTGAAATAGATAACCTTTCTCTACCTGTAACGTTGTCACAGTGCCATGGACGCCTTAGATATGCTTTCATGGAAATCTCAGCTGTCTTCAAATGCCCCTGTATTCATGAACACAGCAATGGTAACATATTAGTTTACAATATTTACATAAAGAACATTGAATGGAGGCAGAAAACATGAAATAACTGTAAAGTTGTGTATCATTGCATATATTTTGGACATGCTATATTGTAGTTCAAAAGACTGTTATGTTGTTTTTTGTTATGATTACAAGACTTAACATGATAGCTAGTAAAAAATACTAAATACTGTCCTTTCAGTATTCATATAGGCATGCAGTATGGGCAAAAACTCACACTAAATTTGCTTTCTCTCTTTCCCGGTGTGCTGGCAAGTGTGACGACAACATCTTGAGGCAGTTCCAGGTTGATCTTCTCTTCACTTTTTATCGGTATAACCACAGCTTCTTGACATTCTACAAAAAAAGCCAGTCTATTATGCTCCAGGCTCACAGCCAACTGTACCCAATCCTCCTTGGAGAAGGGGTTTCTCCTGGGGAAGTGAAAGCTAGCAACTCCTCCTTCAGCCTGGTAGTCCAAATGGAGAGTGTCATTGACGGTGGAGGAGATCATTTGGAGAATGGGTGAGGATGGAGAGGAGAGAGAAAAAAGGGTGGCACTATAGCCCACCGCCTGCTGCCCCACCAAATGCACCCCCATGCTCCCCTTAAGGTTGGAGTATAGGAAGTGGGAATATTCACGAGGGAGGGTCAGATAGGGTGCTCTGGGACGTATTCTGTACATCATGCTGCCGTGACTCTGCAGTCTGGCCACACCACTCATTTGGTTGGACATGTTTAGAGCTGCCAGAAGATCAATCACTAGGAAGGAGATGAAACAGAGAGTCAGATTCTGAGACACAAACATGTTCATACTGCATGACATCAAGCTCTGTCTGAGGATGACACTGTGGTTTGTGGGGTAAGTCTGTGGGAAAGGGAACCCAAATGAAGCCATTCATTAGCTGGTCACACATGGCTGACTCGTGGACCTCAAACAACACCAGCAGGCCATGATAGACAGCCCTTAAAATGAATGCAATCCAACTTTTTAAATCTACCTAGAGATAGCTCTTCTCTTGAAACTTGAAGCTAAATAAGCGTTTTAAGGTTTTTTTGGAGATAGATATGGGACAAACCATTGCCTGCTATATCAAAAAACTGACTTGCCTGCTCTATCAAGGAGGAGGGATCAACATTTGTTCTTATTGATTTATAAAGCTATTTTACAATAGCCCCTCCACCCTCCAATCGCTCAGCCCTGTTTGAAAGCTGGCAGCCATTGTACCTGCTCACAGTGGCTCATCATGCAAGTACCAAAACTTCATACAGTGTTAGGAAGATCTGTTTTCTGTTACTGTGTCCCACAATGAAAAATGTTTCAAACAAACAAACAAACAAACAAACTTCAAGTAGGCCTCTTTAAGTCAAGATTTAATTGATAAATGTATTGATTGTAACTGTCATTGCTTTTAATGTTTTTAATTAGTATTAGTCTTAATATTTTATATATTTCTCTCAATGTCAAGTTCTTTCTTTAGCATTGTTCATTTGTTTTCAATTGATATAGCTATGCATTTTTCTTTTATGGCTATATGATTTTAGTTGTGTCTGCATTTGTTGTAATATTTGTACCTCGGCACCACTAACAATTAGGGTTCTCCCTCTATGTTTTCTCGAAGCTTTAAATGAATAAAATGATGATGATGATGATGATAATGATGATGATGATTACGATGACGACGACCATGATAATAAATACAGGACTTTAACTTGCAATTGAGCACTTTCACATTGTGGCAATGCTAGCTCCAAGTAAAATACTTCTTCCACCACCTCCCCAATTTCATAAATGTTGTTTATTAGTAGCCTATAAACATAAATGTTATCACTTATTTTTTTAAATGTATGAAATACACAACATTTTCAAACATGTAAACCATCAACAATAGTCTCAGAAGTCGATGACTAATGGGTCCCAATGACAATTTTGTAAACTCACCGTTCTCATGATTTGGACCAGGGTGTCCGTGCACAGACAGAGCCAAGATCCAGAGCAACTGTATCTCCAAAAGCATGAACGTCCTCAGTTTGCAGCTCTCCATTCTCCAGACGCAAAAAAGTAAAGTCTGGATGAAACTCCAAACACTTCACACAAAAAGCCTGGTGTTCATCGTATTTTGAACTGTCTGACTGTGCGTTTAAGATATCCCTTGTTACTCCGGAGCAGACCTTTCCCAAGAGCGCGCGGGGGGAACATGAAACATCTGGATGCAGGCAGGGCGTCACTTCTCCGCAGTCACTTCACATTCCCCCCCGGGGCCACATCTACAACACACTTTCAGTGCATGGTCACAAGGTAAACTTGATGATTATTTCAATAACAATTATTAGTAGCCTATCCTTTTTCAAGAAAAAAAGGCACACATGGAAAAAAAAAAAGTTCAGGTGTGCAGTGCGTGAGGTCACCGGCTCTTGTCTCTTGTCTCTTGTATTTAGCCCCAGAAGGATAGCTGTGAGCGGAGTCTTTTCTTCCCCTGTTTTCCTTCTTTTTGGTAGGAAAAAACTCCCTCTCCACCCAGCACTGCTCAGCGATGTTGATTCCCAAGGACCCCCGTTTTGGTTATCAGCTAAAACCTGGTCTGGAGACTGGAGGGGAGCCATACGTGTGTGTGTGTGTGTGTGTGTGTGTGTGTGTGTGTGTGTGTGTGTGTGTGTGTGTGTGTGTGTGTGTGTGCGTGTGTGTGTGTGTGTGTGTGTGTGTGTGTACACAGAGAGAGAGAGAGATAGAGAGAGAGAGAGAGAGAGAGAGAGAGAGAGAGGGCGGGGGTAAACACAAGTAGTCATGTTTCACTGCTTTGGAAACACTCCAAGTGTGCATCCCACTCTGCTCGATACCGGACAGACGATCCCTGCTCAATCTGGTGCCAGACTTGTTTTCCAACAAAGAGAGTCTGCAGTGATTATATCCGTTGAAGGAGAGCCAGACTCCTGCAACACTCAATGAGACGCTGTGTTATCACACCTGATTGTAACTCAGATTATTTTACCTTCTGTGCGCATACCAAACAAAACCTCATCCATGACTCATAATAATCAAAGCCTGTAATAACCAAAATTAAAACTCTCAGCTCTATTCACTTCAGAGCTTTTTAAACATACACCCAATCCCTCTGCATGGTGTGGTAATTCGTGGCTGATTGCAGACTTCGATAAAGCAGTAAGAAAGCACCACATTTTTGCTCTGGTCATTTTTTATGTAGCATTGAGCCTTTTTAAGGTTGTAAAATCTGAAAAGACAAGGAAAAAATATTGCTCTCACATGCTCATCTGTACCCAGTAGGACTTTCGCTTGTGTAGAAGAAGTAGGTTAGTGTTACACCCAGATGGGCAGATGTGCAGGACAAATCCAGCAACTTCTCCTGGGAGAAAGACAAGTTTGCCCAGAATGAATGTGGTCTCAAAATATTTTTAATGTAACATTCATTATTGCAATGTTTAATTATTTAATACACAACCAGTTATTGAAAAAGTTATTGAAGGAACAAACAGAGTGAAGTTTGGTTATGTCTCAACCAAACTCCACTCTATTTTGCTCCTTTAGTAACTTTGCTCATAGTGAATTTTCCCATTTTTACTCACTTATTTATAGTGTATTCTAATATATTATTTCTATTGTGTTTATGTTGTGTATATGTTGAGTTTATTTCTACATTTCTCTCATCTATCCATCTATCTATCTATCTATCTATCTATCTATCTATCTATCTATCTATCTATCTATCTATCTATCTATCTATCTATCTATCTATCTATCTATCTATCTATCTGACAGGTTGATAAGTGCATGTAAATGTCTCGATATTTCATGTTTGAGTGTGGACAGTTAAGTATGTTAACAGTCTTTGCTATAGTAGATTTGTCTAGTGAGATGAAGAATCAACAGTCTTCATCAGTATCAGCTCAACTTTTAATGATTGCCAAGTGACAGCATTACAAGAAGAAAAAAAGAGGAATTCTGGAGAAAAACAGATGTTCAGATGATGATGTGGTTCTCAAAAGACAGCTTTTTATTTACTGCATCAGCCATCTGTCATGACTTTATATTTTTTTAACCACATCTCTGCTGACATCCAGTGGACAAGTTCAATCACAGCAGAATAACACAAACACTACAGCTCTTTTTGAATCTAATGGTGAGATTAATCTTTTCAAATATTTGTCAGTAGTAGCTTCATAAAACAAAATGATAACATGAGAGGAGAAAAGTGCAGGCTCTATCTTCATATTTCAATTCATTTTCTTTTAATGCTGCTTGAGACGGCATGTTTGAACATTTATATGATCTGAGGAACGTTTTTTTCTCTCTCAGGGACACAGACTGTGCAGTCTTTAACCTTTCCTGGAGGCAGACTCCAAACACGCCTACTCCCCCTGCTTTTCTTCTGACAATGGAAAACACTCACAAGTCTGCACTAACCAAAACATTTCTCAAAGAGCCAGACATGCTTTCATCACAGGAGCCCTAAAGATATTTGAAGACAGTGTGTCTTTGTGTGTGTGTGTGTGTGTGTGTGTGTGTGTGTGTGTGTGTGGGTGTGTGTGTGTGTGTGTGTGTGTGTGTGTGTGTGTGTGTGTGCCTGTGCCTGTGCATGCTGGGACAAGTGTGTAAAAGGATGTGGGTTAATCTTCAGAAGGTGAGCTGCCGATGTTTGATAGCTAATCCCTTGTCAGGCTCCATTAGTTGTCGCTAATTGAACAAATCCATCAGGTGCAAGCTGTGTACACAAAGTACATGCTCGGGCTCTTTTAACAAGTTCTAACCCAAACAACACATTGAAAAGTATTTACAAGAAACTGAAGCATATTCAGCTAATAAAATAACATTTCTGTTATGCCCTGCAGCACAGCGAGTGAAGCTTGAGCATGAATGAATGAATGAATCAATCAATCTTTATTTATATAGCGCCAAATCACAACAAAGTCATCTCAAGTCACTTTGCACATAGAGCAGGTTCTAAACCGTACTCTTCACGTTTTAATTTTAAAGAGACCCAACATTGAACTGACTCTGACCGTTCAGATTCGATTGCATGACAAACTGTTTATGAAGGTCAAGTGTCTTTTGTGCCAGACAAATCTCTTAGATTCACTTGTGGCCACGGTCTCTGACCTCACTGCCTGGTTCTTGCCATCTCTAATCTGATTGGCTCAGTCTTTGTCCCTGACCAGGTAAGCCCCACCCTCAGGCTTTAGCCTCTGAGCTGAAGTTTATCCCAGGAAACACACCATAATCTGCTGTCTACTTTTTAATGTATGTGGGGGGGTCAGTGTTTGTGTCGGTGTGTGTTTCCGTAGTCAGTGTTATTTATTTTTGTCACCTTGTTTCTTTCCCAAAAGCTCCAGGTGACCTTTTTGTGTAGGTTTGAGTGGCTTTTTCAGGGATGTTGCGTGTGTGAATCAGAGATGCTGCTTCCACCACATTTCAGGAGGATATGGAGACTGACATACAAGCAGTAGAGGATTTGACAACAACAGGTCAGTAGCTAAACAGCAGTGTAGATCTGTGTTTATATTTACGATCATGCTGATTCATTTGAGTGCATAAGTGAGATGTTATATGTGTTTATTTACCTCAAATGGGCAGCAGAGTTCATGTTTTGGTAGGATGTAATCTACTTATTCTGCCAAGCTTTTCCCAGAACATTAAAACTCACACACACACACCAGTGCACACATCAGCTCACCTGAGTGTGACAGACATGTATTCACACACATATCATGTTTTAAGATATATTTGTAGGTGAGTTCTGATTTTGCTCTTCATTATTTTTCAAGTTAGTACATCTTCTGATGTCATTAAATATCTAGGGTCTACACTAAACATTATCAGTATAAAAGGAATCAGGTGAGAAACAATTGAAGAGAAAGGGGATATTTGTTAACTCTTCTACATGTCTGTTCCCTCAGACTGTGGAAAGCCAGGCAAAACCCCACTTAGTGAGGATTTGAGGGAATTATAGGACAGAGAAGAGTGTATGGTTGTGTTAGGAGAGGGTTTTAACCCAATGATGATTCTTGATGTGTCACCATTGAGTTAGTATTAATGCCCAGTCTTACCTTCTAATTCAGTCATTAGAGGGGGAAATTATATGTTTTTCTCTCCACTTCACTCTGGCAGAACTGGTTCCTGAGGCCTGACTGAGCTCAGGAATGGCCCCAACTGACCTAAAATGGAGTTTGTCTCAGGCCAAGACTCTCGCATACTCTTTGATGGTCTTCCTGAGTCTGCACACAGTCACAGGTACATCCACTTCACATACGTATGTTCTTAGTAAAACTTTGCTCTTGGCCAGAACTAAAGCATCTCTCAGCCTCTGTGATTGTTTACTTTTGCATTTCTCGCAGGAATGTCCGGATGGGATGGATGTTTGGATGGTCAGGATGTATTTGCAACAGTCAGAGAAAACAGCCTTTCAGGAGAGATTGTTGCTGAGCTCATGACCGACACCACAATGGAGGGGGTTCATTGGAGCCTGAATGGGAAAGATGCTGACTGGTTCTTGTTGGATGGAAGAAACATCCGGCTCAACACATCAGCTGAGAAGGTCCTCGACCGAGAGGTAAAGATATTTCTTGTTAAACACTGATTTACATGAAATTTGGGACATTCCTCAGAAAACTATTCATTTAACATATATTTTATGTGTTCAACCGTTTCTTTGAACTGATGAGGACCGGTTTAGTTGAATCTCCAGGAATACTTGTGACAGTGTGAGGACGCAATGAGGCTGTTGTATCTAAATTTAGAACAAACTTTCAGAGGTTGAATCTCACAACCTTTTTCTTGGACCAAACACAATCTCTCTTACCGTCATCCTCTTCTCAGCCAGCTGTCTTACATCTTGGCAGCTGTTAAAGGGTCAACCAGATTAACAATCTCTCTCTCTCTTGCTATCAGTCTCTCTCTTTTTTGCCTTTATTTGACAATCATACTGTAGAGAGACAGGAAACAGACATGCAACCGGTCAGAATAAAACTGTGGGTATTGCAGTTCACTTGTATGCACCTTAACCTGTCAGCTACCGGGACAAGTTTTTGTATATGCTAGGATTATTGATGGTGGTAATAGTAATTGTACCCTCAGTCAGTGTTGAATCAGGTTTTATATACTCTAAGTCTATATATAAACCTGAATATACTAGATAAAGACTTCATGTTAAAACGTTGTGCTGAGGTAAATTAATTATTTGGGATCATCAATTCAGTGTGCAGACACCTCTCTGTAGAACCAAGACGTTTCATTATCAGTTCATCTGCCAGGTTTCTTTTTGATTGACTGATACATTTTATTTTCAAAAACCAACAGTGACATCTTCAAATTGTTTGTTTTGTCCGACCAACAGTCCAAAATCTAAATATATTCAGAAAAAAACAATGAAATAAACAATAAAATAAAAAGCTGGGACCAGGTTTGGCCTTTTTTGTTTGAAAATGTACTTAAATGATAAATCGATTATTAAAATAGTTGTGGATCAATTTACCAAAAGCCAGTTAACTAACTGATGAGTTGACGGTTTCAGCTGTAATTGTTGCCGCCTTCTCTGCCAAAGCAGTTAATTAAATATTTGAATGTAAGAAGACTATACTGTAACCATTAAATAATAGCAAGAACATTTTAATAAATTAACAAAGAATATATATAATTGGGAATGAGAGTTCATTCATAACCATATAAACAGTAGTTTTACTAATATTTAACAGAATAAATATGAGAATATAAGGGAATATAAAGTGCATTGTGTGTCCCTAGAAAAACTGTGTGAGAATCTTTTTCTACATTCATCCTTACTGTATATTAAATTAAGGCAGGCATATGCAGGTTAAGAATAAATCATTACTAGTGAAGGAAAATATGAGAACACTTGAATAAAAAAGTGGATGGAGTTTGGCATGAAAATGATGGGGTTTTGAATTTCAATGATTCGGTACACTAGTAACCTGTACACAATGGTTTCTCTTTTGGTCATCATGATTTAGATAATAACAAAGTCTCAGTTGTGTAATCAAAGTATTTGTATTGAAATATCCTATCAAATATATATCTATAAATCTGTTGGCATCTCCTGTCTCTCAGGTGCAGGGTCCCGTCCTGATGGCTGAGCTGTCATGTCAAGAGGAGGACACTCTGCAGGTACATTTTGTCCCTTTATCTTAACTCTTCATCTCCATTCCAAAGTTTAAATCTGCACTTGTCTTTTTTCGCTGTTGTTGTAGAGTGTGTACAGGATCATGGTGGAGATTCTCAATGAGAATGATAATTCACCTGTGTTTGCAGAAGACACTGTCCAGTCTCTTATTATCAGTGAGGTAAGATGCTCATACATAAACACATTTACAGTGCATACACAAAACAGAGAATAAAATAAGTCTAATGTGTGTGTCTGCCTGTCTGTGTTTTCCAGCTGATTCCAGTGAATACACTCGTCTTTACTGTCCAGGCAACAGATGCAGATAACGACAAGATCATTTACTCAATTGACCAGTCAACAGTAAGTTCTACTTTTACACTCTTAAAAGATGAAAAATAAAACATTATCGCTGCCTCATTGTTTATGTGTGTGTTCTGCAGTCGGATGCAGAGTACTTCAAAGTCGATCTTCCAAACAGTGGAGAGGTGATCCTGTCCAAGCCTCTAGACTATGAGACCAAAACTCAGCTCACTGTCACCATTCATGCCTCGGTAAGTTATCTACCTTTTTAATTTTGACATTTACCCATACGTTTTTATCATCCTAAGTCATTTCCATGGTCACTTCCCAGTAAATAGATGATGAATGATTTGATGTAATGCCCACTTAAGACACATTAACTCCTGATGATCTCAGGAAATGAGCACCGCTGAGCGTTTCAACACGAGCACCACCATCACCATCACCATCCTGGATGGAGATGACCAGTACCCACAGTTCCTGCCCTGCACACTACTCTTTCAGGATGACACCAGTCGTGTCTGCACCAGCCCTGTGTACACAGTCAACGTCACAGAGGGGCAAGAGGTCAGTTGATAAACTCTACCTTGTTCACCAGATGCAAGTTTCAGACATGGACTTTTTATTGAACCATCTACTGTTATACCAAGTTAGGAAGTGACCATGACTTCAAATGCAACAAATGTGCGTCATGCTGCAGGACATTGTTTTGGACTTCTCTCCTGGTCCCATTCATGCAGTAGATGGAGACAGAGGACTCAGCTCCCCAGTCAGCTATGCCATCATCTCAGGTACCACACACACACACACACACACACACACACACACACACACACACACACACACACACACACACACACACACACACACACACACACACACACACACACACACACACACACACACACACACACACACACACACACACATTTATATGCAGTAATCATTTTTAAATGGGCTGTGCTTGCATGTGTATATCTGTAACTGGGTTTGTGTTCATGCTAGGGGATGATGATGGGCGTTTCTTGATGGTCAGAGAGACAGGAGAAGTGAGACTAACTCAGGCTGTGAGGGACAGACTCACAACTCCAACGTTGGATCTTCAGGTCATGGTGAGATTAACAAATTCATATGTGGGTCACATAATAGGCTTAAAAATACCAACTCTCCTCTCCCTGTACCATTCTTCCTGATCTCTCTGTGGCTTGCAACCAGGCATACCAAGACGATGACCCCAGGAAGTACTCTGTTGCTACAGTGTTGGTCCGTGTGGTGGCAGTGAACCAGTTTTACCCAAAGTTTGACATGGCTACATACAATGGCTTTGTAACTGCAGGAAAGAGTACCGTGTCCCTAGTCATAACCTACGGCAGCAAAGCACTGATGTTACATGTACAGGACCAGGACTTCAAGGATGTATGTACTGCTCCATGCACCCATTCAGCACACTCTGTATTTGTTTCATTTTCTGGTACCCACCACCTCCCTTTTACTCTCCACAAATCGGCAGGGCTTCAATCCCATGATCCACTTCACTTTCAGCCCCACATCCAATCACACAGACATCTAC
Source organism: Scomber scombrus (assembly GCF_963691925.1). NCBI lineage: Eukaryota > Metazoa > Chordata > Actinopteri > Scombriformes > Scombridae > Scomber > Scomber scombrus. The sequence goes on along the minus strand of NC_084975.1, from coordinate 16,666,883 downwards.
CAGGTCACACAGGAGGGGCTTCTGATTGCCAGGACCAATGAGCTCAAACCAGAACAGAAACACTTTCTTGAGGTGAGCCTCAGCCAGTGGAAACATCTGTTTAAGTTTAGTGACATAAAAGAGACATTTCTTGTAATTTTCTGTGTTATGTACACCTTATGCCAGAGTAGCCATTCAGTGTCTTACTTTCAAATCATACCAGACAATATTGTTTGATTTTCAAATCCTTAGTGTTTATGTACATGCATAGATTTATTTCCTTCATTAAAGAAAGATGAAATTTGCTTGAGATAATGAATACATCCATCATTAGGTTGACTAGGTGGTAAGGGTAAAACTGCAACAACCCAGAGGTAATAATATATTATGATGTGCATGACAACATAACTATAGAGGATTTTCTCTGTAAACTATAATTACACAAACACAATTTATTTTCACTTTTTCTATGTAACTGAATATGTAGAGCTGGAAATAAATCTAAAATGATCTGCAAGACTTCATATTACTTGGCTAAAACCTTAAAAAGCCACCAGTATGTCATTAACCAAGCACTTCATCTCATATCCAATGAGCATGACCTATTGCTAACCTCATCTTACTGAATATTTCTATACTTCTACACCCAGATAATGGCTATAGACAAGGAGTCGGGTGATGCCACCTTTGCTACTGTGGTGGTGGAGGTGTTATCTGAAGGACAATCAAGTAAGCAGACATTCATGCTTTCACACACTGCTGATTGCTGATGATCTTACAAAGTGAAGCAAATTCTATGCATATGTGTCTGTGTGTGTATGTTGTACACTGCAGTCCCTATCAGTCCGCTGGGAGATGAACATCTGATAAGCTGCACCGTGGGGAAAGCGTTGTTCCTGAGCATGGTGTTCATGACTATATTTGGATGTATCCTGTGTCTGATAATGTGGCTGAAGAAGAAACACAAAGGGCAGAAGGGCCCGCTGGAGAGAGGCTGTGTGGCCCAGGGCAAACACCCCAATGTGGTGAGATCATGAATTACTAAACTCTAGTTCATATTTACCAGGATGTATTTGCCAAGACATTTGTGTTTCTGAAATATTCTCTAAATACTCCCACAGAGCTTACGATGGTTTCAGCTGGTGAGTAATTTATATTCTATTACAGCCCCTCCTCATTCTTGTCCTGTTTTCTTTTTTGTTGTTACTTAACTCTTTATAGTATACTAGCTATAAAATCAATATATTGTACAAGTGCTTATTGTAGAATAGATATCTTAAAAGATATTCAATAATTAAAGGGAATTCCTTTGTGCCACTGAGCTCTATTGTTGTCAAAACATATTACATGCACGAGTGATTCTGAGTCAATCCCACACAATCCCCTGCTGCCATAAATACTCACTAAAGCATCAACTGTGTATTAATCCACCAATGAAAATAGTCCCCAACAAAAGCACTATCCCCTCCTGTTTGAGTAATGTTTGCTAAAAAACACAGTGTTCAACAGTTGTAAGATTTTTTTGGATCTTTCTTTTAAAAATGAAACAATATATTTTAAGCCCTTTTAAGAAATTTTATTGGGCTTGGGACTGAGTGCCACTAGTCAAATGGAGAGGAAGATGAACACATTGTGTGTTTCAGTGTTTTGATAGGGTTAGGGTTAGAAAATTAATAAAAAATAAATAAGAAAATTATACTTTTACTAAAAAACTGATGCAATGATCTGATGAAGGTAGCATGTGTGATATTCTATTACAAGTAAATAAACTATTTATATTTGAAGATACAAGAAATCTGGAAAGTAACTCACTCAAAGCAATTTATTCATTCATTTAGTCAGTTACTCACTCAAGGCTAGACTGTCTGATCTTTGTGGTTATTTAAATGTGACAATATCTACACATCGCACTAAATCCAGAGCATTCACTCCACACTTGTCTCCTCTTTGCAATATAATATTTATTCTTTTCTTCCAAATGTTGGCCTGATGACTCTGGCGGCTCCTCAGGTGAGTCACCGCAGTGCCATGTCACAGATGGAAGAAATACCCTTCAGCAATGAAGAATATGGCACCTGCAACCCTTCCTTCAGTTTTCCAGAAAAACCTCCTATGTACACCCACCAAGACCTCCCGTTGTGCCAAGGACCCGTTCCACCCAAAACAACACCTGATACCAGCTTCACTCCTATCAAAACTGTGTGCAGCCCTGTGATGTTCAATAATAATGTTTCTACACCAATTAAATGCGTGTCTAGCTCGCCCATCTTTCACAAAATCACTGTGGATGAGAGGCAAACTCAAGATGCTCCTCCAACTCAAGACAAGGTCAGGTCACCAACCCCTCCACCTGACACAACCCCAGACCCCACTGTGGACCAACCTGACCCCAGCCCTATCACTCCACCACCTTTCACTGGTCCAGATTCACAGGAAAACACCAGTGATGACCCTACTGAACCTGTCACCTACCCCTCCTCTCAGTCCTCTCCATCCAGTGTGCCATGCAGCGATAGCCGAATCGCCTCAGCAGAGACAGAGAAACCTCTCATCAAACCTCGTGTGGATACCCCCCCAAACCATCCACAATCACCTTTAGATTCCTCACCCCTCCCAAAGCAGACAAACACACCCCCACCCTCCCCTGAGCATGCACTTTTAAAAGCCGAGCTGGTACATATAGATGCATCTCCTGCTGAAACCCCTCCAGTAACACCAGGGCAAACATCTATGACTGTAAACATAGCGGAAGACCAACCCTCTACATCACTGGACCAACCAGACGCACCAGAGCAGCCGGATGGGGCAGCAACTGCCCCATCTGAGGACAGAAGGCTCTCAACAAACTCAGGAGACACCCAGGACAGTCGTGAGGCGGGGCAAGAGGAGGACGATGGCATTCTGGGAGATGAAGACGCAGACAAGAACAGTGAGGGTGAGGATGAGTTAGACCCAGATGATGAAGAACTGCTGAGAGTTATGGCTCGCTGTAATCCCATTTTTATAACATTTCGTAAGTGATGTCACTATAATATCACAGGCACTGTGAGTGACGGGGTGGAGGACAGAGAGTGGAGGAGGTAAGATGAAGATGGTCACGTCATCAAGCAAAAAAGAAACACCTGAACGTGGTTCTGCTGTACTGTACGCACTGCCTAGTCATGGAAGAGGACATAATACACACACACACACACACACACACACACACACACACACACACACACACACACACACACACACACACACACACACACACACACACACACACGATACACAGATACACTATAAAAACACACAATTAAGAGGATTAATTATAAATACAACATGTAATTAGCTTAGGTGACAGGAATGAGTGACCTTAAAAGCACAATGCATTTAAAAACAATCTTTTAAAGAAATCTCATAATGTATGAATTATAATTCCAGCATATTCTCACAGTACTAGCCTGTCATCACTCACAATATATTGTTTTTATTTGTTTACGATTAATAAGACTATATTCTTTTGATAAATGATAAATCCACAAAAAAATCATGTAGGGTGGAAATCTGCAGCTGCACTGCTCTCTTTGTGTTGAAAAAGTCACACAGGCTGAATTTCTGACCATAAATCCCAGTCAGCGATGACACAGTTTGGTCTTTGTAACACGTGATACATCGCAGACGTAGACGTGCAGCATGTCTTCAGCATTTAAAGTCACAGAGAAAAGTGGAACAGCTTTTTTGCGTCCTGCATGGTTTGGTGTGGATTTATCCTTTAAATAGCTGCAGATTTTGTTCAAAACTCTGATATAGTGTACTGCAACTTTAACTGTTTTGTTATGCCTACTCTACAAGCTGCCTCAGTTTTTTCTTTGAACATGAGTAAAGCTATTGTCCAACTGAAACAATGAACTTTGAGCAGTTCTTCACGCAAAATGATGGATCCTGTTAGAGTTATGGGTTTATGTGTGGTGATAAGCCTGGGTTAAGGTGTAGGATTAAAAATGTTTATGTTAAGGTTGAGATGGAGATGGGTAAAGGTTTAAACTTGCAGTAAAAATCTGGGACCTCTGTTCATGTCTTGTGCATGATACCCAAGAATGTGTCATTAAAATACAAAAAACACCAACAAACTGGTGATAAAAAAGAGGTAAAGCTCTCACAGTACTTTGACTACAGTAAAGTGTGTGCAGCATGTGACTGTATTTGAATGTCTTATTCAATTAGCAATCTGTTAGCTGAGTACAATGGGACTGTCAAGATTAGCTATAAAGCATCAGCTTCAATCCTGGAGATTAACCCACTTCGTCTAATGGCCCTGCACATGCAAATAAGAGTTTCTTGTGGGTAAAACCATTGAGACTATGATTTTGTGTGTGATCATTTAAAAAAAAGTATTTTATATTGTTTAAATAAACATGCAAATAAAAGTCTGTAGTGGTAAGTAGAAGTAATAGGAAGAGGATGTTGAACCCAAACATCTGAAACAACAATCCATGGGGTCAAAAGCCTGATGGAGAGCAGGAAACAGAGCATTTCCTAGTAAGGCAAAAGCTGGAAAAACTGTGAGCGCAGCAAAGCTTTCTAATGCAACTGTTGAATTACACCCTTTTAACCAGAGTTATTAGAAATGAAACAACCTGCATTAATCTTTTATGAAACAGAAACAAAGGAAACAGCCGTGAAAAGTAAAAGTATGTGTCCGTAAATAATACAGATGACTAAAAGTTCCAATTTTATTTGTTTTATTGAGACATTCCTCTCAATCACAAAAACTGGACCTGATTGTTATTAGAGTGCTCAGTTTGCAGACCAACAACTTATTTACAGTAAAGTCACTCGTGAAAGGCATGTCGCTGCAGTGAGCCTGTAAAAAAACATTATCATGTACATTATAGTATACCATAAAAATGATCAACAGTGGTTATAAATGGTGGTAGTGATAAGACAAGCATAAACATATTTAGCTCCCAAAATATGCAGGAGAAAGTGTTTTTTTTTAACTGCCTACAAAAAACAATAGTTTTTTTTGCTTGGCACACAAATGAGTTAGTAGTTGAGCTGAATTACACAAAACTCAAAATATAACATTGAAAAAAGGGGAAATCACTCATCAAGAATACAAGTAATATAAGTGTACACACACACAAACACACACACACACACAAACACTTACTCACTCAGTCACTCACTCACAATATTGAGGTGATGAAAAAGAAGAGGCAGTTTTGACAAAGCATCCATCAGTCCTTAAAGTCATCTTGATTCCTTCAACTAACATACACCACAGCCTGTGTTACCATGGATGGTTTGGGGGACCATTATAGCAAACACAGCGGGGTCCCACTGATGATACTGTATTGCACTAGTCCAAATAGTCTTCATTGTCATTGAAATTTAACATTTACTCCTTATTCCAAACATCCTGTACTCCAGCATTATCAAACTATGATCAATAAAGACATCAAAAAACAAAGTACAAGTGAATTCAGTTTGGACCCAATTACATGATTAGACAGAGTAGAACAAATTCTAGAAATCAGCTTTACTCTTCACGGTCCAGTGCATTGCAAAAACAAATTGTTCAACAAACTGCAAGTCTAAACTTATTTTTCTATCAAAGTTTTCTTAACAAAACATGGCTATTTCAAATAATTCTCTCATAAGAATAAAAACACTGTTTGTCCTTCACCTGACCTGGACGAGGCGAGGATAATGTGTGGAAGCAGAGCAAAAGCTAGCAATATATCCCAATCTTACGCACAATTTATCATGAGGACACACTTAGTGTGTGTACATTGGGACACATTCAAGAGATCAAATAAATTATTGTCCGTGGGGTTGGATTAACTGAGCTCATCTTGTTTAAAAAAAACCCAAACAAACAAACAAACACGCTGTCCACTGTGGGAGGAGTAAGGTGGTAAAACAGGATGAACACAGTCTTTGGGGGCCGGGTAGATATTAGAACTCGTCGTGTCGAGTGAGAGCCTCTCCGAAGTCAGTCGCCTGGCTGCCCACAAACAGGTCATACTTGTCCACAATTTCTGCCTTTGTGAGACGGCCATCCTGACAGAGGGAGAATAACAAACATGTTAAGATTATATTTATGTCACTAGAGATACTTCATGATTAGAGGGGCTTAAATTAAGCCAGTTTCTTTTGATCCCTTTGTTCAACCCCTTGTTCAGATTGAGAACAGCTTTAGTTTTTCAGCTGCAGTTATAGCCTTCCAGCTTCTGGCGACAGCAAGGCGTGAGGTGTTACTGAAGGGCTTTTACTGTGACTGGAGTGAAACTCTGCAAGCAAATTCATTATTTCATAAACACTGGTCTAAACCTAGATGGTAGTTTCTTGTGCTTCTTTGTTTTGTGGCATGATTTTAGTATAAATTACGTAAAATTGTATCATGGTGCTATGAAATGATAAGGTGATATCATTTTGCAGTATTTGCTATACATTTACCACACAGTGGATAATGTATTTATTAATATGATAGTAATAATGTCGATATTGATATCCAGTCATAAAAGCCAGTTCTAACTGCAGTATCCAACAATGCACAGCTTATGTTTTCTCCTTATTTTGCAGCCCTACAGTACACAATTTAAACTCACAAGTTCCCCTCACACTCAATGTTCATTGAATGACTCAGGAAATAAAACTCATGAGAAAAACAAACAGTTTTGAAACTGATTCCTTCAACAAACAAACACACACATACTTTGTCTGTATCTGATTCATAGACCAGATGCTTGGCCTCGGCCTCAGCATGGTCGTAGTCATTGGGCAGGATCCAGTCTCTGGTCTCCTCCTTGTCCATCTTTCCGTCTTTGTTTTTGTCTCTGAATTCAGTAAACTGTTCCCTCTCCGTCTTCACCCACTCAGGTTCCGAAGCGTCTCCCTCCTGGTTGTACATGTCACCTAGAGCACAAAAAGATAGGAGCAGTTTTGAAGATTCACCGTAAAAGTGTGTGTGCATTTACGACAGTCTTACAAATTAAAACAGGCTGTTAGAACTCACCGATGTACTCATCAAGATCAATTAAACCATCTCCATTCTTGTCAATGTCTTCCATAGTTTCCTAGAGGAGGAGGGAGTGCAAGACAGTGAAACTGGATGTAAAAGACAAAGTGTTTTCTGTTGTTAATTAACACCTATGTGAGTGTGTATGTGTTTGACACTCACCAGCACTACAATGTCTTTCATGTGGTCGTACTCCTCTGGGTGAAGGAAGGCTGTGAACTCCTCCTTGTTGGCTTTCATGTCACGGTCTTGGTCGGCCATTTTGAATCTCCTCTCATCACGATCCATCATCTGCCTGTAGCTAAAGCCATCATCAGGGTCAGGGTCGTCTGCAAGTCAGAGGTCACAACTTGTATAACTGTATAATGTGTAATTTATACATTGAATATATAAAATGAACACTGTCTGAAATCTTACCAAGAATGTATCCATATGTGGCATTCTTATACTCTTCCCATGACACCACTTCATCCCCATTGAGGTCATGACTCTTCCACTGCCGATCCACGTCGTCGTAGATCCATCTCTTCTGAGCGTGTTTGATCCACTTCTTCATCTCATCAGCAGTCACATAGCCATCCTTATCGTCATCTATACGTTCAACCAGCATGCTGCAGAGAAAAGACAAAGACTTAGCAAATGTTCAGGTTTCCCCCCCTATTTCCCTGAGTGGTGAATCACTTTACATGAACTCTGAATGAACATGAACAATGCTCCCTGAGGTGAAACTAGGTCATTGTCAAAGCATATACTTGTAGTAAATGTATTGCAAGCATATGTGCAAATGTACTGCATTCTTACCCGAGCCTCTCTTTGCTCTCCTCTGGTGTGAGCTGGTCGAAGGTTTTGGCCTCCTCTTGTCCTAAAAAGGCTTCGTGGTCATAGTCAAAGTTGTCTGAATCATCGTGATCACGGTTACTGAGGGGCTCGTCGTGATGAACACGCTCCTTCTTCTCTGTGGGTTTGCTGATGGCATAAACCACACAGAGAGCAAAGCACATGACAAGTGGTCGCAGCTCCATCCTGCACACGTACAAACACCGTCTGCACCAGAGGAAGAAAAAAACAAAAACAAAAAAACAACTTGGTTATTGCTTAAATTTTGCTTTCTGGTCAAATTCATTCATCAAAGTTACATCATACTTTCACACTGCCAACTATGCATGTCCATGTTTGTTTAGCGGTGAGAGTGTAAGGTCTGAGTGCCAGCAACGGCTAATCTTTTCCAGCTGACACAATCCCTTATTTGTTCTCCCTCTGTTACTTTACTGCACTTGACATCTCATATACAGAAGCACCACCACCAATTCTCCCAACAACCATAAATAACCATTCATACATAACAATCAATTCATACTAACTTCAAACTAAAAATTACACTCAGTTTCTAGCTTATTAGGTATGCTTAGCTAAACAAAGGCAGTCTAATACAACCACACTGCAATAGACCCTACCTTTATGGCCACAAATACATCAGCTATTTTCATTATTGATTAATCTATTGATTATTAGATTATTTTCTTGATTAGTCAATTAGTTGAATGGTCCATGAAACATGATAAAATGATGAAAATCATGATAACTGTTTCCCAAAGCTCAGGAGGATGTCCCCAGATGTCTTGTTTTGTCCTAGTCCACAACCTAAAGACATTCAGTTTTCTATACTTTCAGAATAGTTGCTGATTAATTCAATAGCTGGTAACTAATTGCTTAATCGACTAATTTTTGCAGCTCTACTTACCTTGATGTAAGTTATAAAAATGTTGGTGTTGAATAAATGGTCAATCTAGAGGTTGTAGTTTGTGATCCTGTTGAATTGGGTTGCATCATTCTGGGAAGTGTCTCAAATGTTTACTGTTTTGCGTAATACTGCTATCTAGTCTAGCCTCAAAGACATGATGAATGCGATCACAACATTTTAAATCACTATTAGAAACAACCAGCATATTCAACCCACTCTTTTAAACAAATCTAAAAACAGCAAACCTGAAATAAAGGGGGCTGAAAATAGACACATTTACATTTCTCAGGATCTACCCCGATAGAAATGTTTCCCTCGCATATCATTTTTATTAATATACGTGATTGTCATTTAACTAATAGGAGATATGTTTCATCATTAAGAGAGAAAATACCAACATTTTGACAATTTTACCTCGCTTTCATTAAAACACGTCTACTGCCCTATGACACATCACAATGTATGTGCTCTCACTTCTAAATGTCTCGTCACTTTAAATGTGATGTATTATGTCTTTGAGTGTTATTGTGAGTTAGCAACCCCACAATCTACATCCATCGATAGTCTGACTATTGGCTAACCCAGCTCACCGTCACTTTTACCTACTTACCTGCAGTTTCACTCGTCCTCCGAAAATATACAACCAACTACATTACTTCGCATAATGCGTATTTTTAAATAACACCTACAGGAGTTAAAGTTTTGTGTTTAAAAGCGCAATAATCTCAACTGTACTCACCGGTGTCTTCAGGGGAAATTCGTCGTTGCAGCTCTGGAGCCCTCCTCCCGGAAACACACCCATGCACTTCCTGTGCTAAAACACTCGCTGACCAATCGGCTTCTGAGGATGCGAGTGCCATGTCGCATGCTCATTGGTCCACATTCAAGAGAGCATCGGTGATTGGATTGGCCGAGAACCGCCACGTCGTCAAAGGCAACAAAACCTCGTTCATTCATAAAACTGATTCTACTAAAACAGCTCCAAACCACTCAGTCAGTGCTCCTAACAAATTGCTACCCTTCTGCTTCCCTTCTGCTATCAGGCTGTTAAATTACTGACTGTAGTCTTATTAAATAGGTGCCTTTTACTCAGTGAATGTCCTTAAATTCACTGACTTATTTATTCCTTGCCTGTGTTCGGTTGACACTAGTTACATGTAACCGCGTTAGGTAGTTTAAATACAAAATAAATGTAAGTGTAATCCGTTACATTTACTGAGAAAAAAAAAAAGTGTAATTAAATTACAGCGACCTTTAAGATTTCACTCAGGAGGGTTTCCCCCTATTTTTGAAATACTTAACATGTTACTACATGCACATTTAGCTGTTTTTAATTCTTTGAAATCAATATTTTTTGTTTTGTAAATAAATCATGACATGGATTTATTTGGATCACACATGGGTTTAAATGATGTCACAGTGTCAATTAATCCCATGCCAGACTTTCGACCTTTAAAATAAAAAATAAATAAATCTTTATTTTATATCCAAAATCTACATGAACTAATGAATACATTTTCAAATGAAAGATAAACCTTTCTTTATAAGAAATGATCTCCCTTTTCAATCATGCCAGTATCCATGAAAAACACCTGAACTCAGATTTTGGTGGGTTTAATGGGTACATTTACCCCAACAGATGAAAACATGTTAGAAAATTAGAAAACTAATCAAAAACTAATCAAATGTAATATGTTACATTACCTTGATTAAGAAAATGAAATAGTTAAATTACATATTACATTTTAAACAAGGTAAATAGTAATCTGTAACCTATTACATTTCCAACCCTGTTCCTTACTTTTTTATTTCTTAACCAAAATAGATGGTTTATATGGTGTTTTTACTTTCTCACATGGCTGGTATGGTTATTCTTTGAAAGTGACATTGTGCAATATATAATTTAGAATGTTTTTTGTTTTTGTTTTAACATATTAATGCTTTGAATGTCTACTTTACTTGCCCCACCCTTGTGTGAGTCAGTATTCACAGGCCACACAAGGAGCAATTCATTTATTTATTATCATTATTATTAGTATCTGATATTGCCTTTTTTGTTTTAGTGGGCTTGAAATTCAAATAGTAAAAAAACACACATAGTATGTTGCATCTGAGTTTCTCATTCTTTTCATTTGACACATTTCTTAATAAAAACATTAAATAAACAAACAAAAAAACCAATCAAATCAAAACAACAACAACAACAACAACAACAAAAAGTACACTAAGACCACCCCTCAAAAAATAAGATGGCAAGATTTCAGTGAGCCAAATCTGTAACCGCGTTTCCCAGGACCTCCCCCATGTCGTTCTGAAAGAAACTGGGCCACAATATGAATTGTGGCAGGCATGTTTTCTGTATAGGTGTCTTTTAGCCATGTTTCCTTTTGGATTAAGAACTAAATTCTTGAGGTTCAATGAGGAAAGGATAGTGGCACATGTGCAATACAGTACAACTAGTTAGTTAGCCATTGCTTAACTGTACAAATACAACTTTCTTTGAATAGTTACAGAGATGGATTCTCACATAGTCTCACAAGTGGCAGTGTCTCTATAAGTTCAGAGAGCCCCCTCAACCAACTGCTGAATCTTCCAAATCAGTGTTTTCTATCTCATCTTCTGTCTCCCTGGTATTTTCTACTTGACTTGACGGACCAGCGGAGTCTCTCTGTTCATCACCATCACAGCTTCCGGCTGAGGCAAGATGAAAAGCACATTTTTAACATGGTTGTTATGGAAAGTTCATTCTGAAACAAGCTGCAGATAAATGACGACAAGTTGGGTCAAACTACAGCTAAATAGCACAATTATTTAAATATGTGTGTGACAGAAAACAAGCCAAGTTAAATGTATTAGGAGCATCAGACTTTGCAGCATGGTGAGTTTGGGTGGCTGACCTGTGTTGGTTTCACTTTCTTTCTTCTCAGTGAGGAACATACGTTGCATCATAAGTTTCTTCACAGTGTGGCACATGTACTTGAGCTCTGGACCACTGTCTGCTTTTCCTGTAGACATGCCAAATGGGAGCACAAGTGAAAAACAAAAACTACCACTCAAGTACAACTGAAACAATAAAGGAACATTTGGAATATATGGAGAATAACCTTACCTTTGTGTGGTTCCTCCTCAAATAGGACAGTCGTTCCCAAGGCATCTTTGAAGAGGAAGGGATACCAAGAAAAAAAAAAAAAAAATGTTTAATGATAAAATCTATAAGGGAAGGCATGGACACTTTTCCAGTGCTGGTAAAAATCAACATCAGTGCGATTAATGGAAAATGAATCTTCTGATAATCAACTAACAGTTTTAAATCACTTTAAAAAAAGAAACATTTGCTCATGCAGCCTCTCAAATGTGACGTATGAAAATAAATTGAATATTTTTGGTTTTTGAAAATGTCACCTTTGGCTCTCTTCAATATTTTCTTATATTTTATAGGCAAATCCATTAATTGTGGAAATAATCAGCAGTGATCTTGTATTTTTTTTTTAAACTTTGAAGTGATGCTTCAGAAAAATAGCATCTCTATTTCTATTAATTTTTTGAAGGTGCAATTCACACAAGTTCCTGTATGATACATATTTCTATTTTTAGGTTAGGTAAGTTTTATTTTTCGGGTCATTTACAAAAAAAAAATCACAATAATTTCCATGAATAATTTCTTGAACAGATGTTTATGGAAACAAAACAAAACAAACAAAACAAAGATAAGAGAAAAAGTGTTAAGATATATAAACAAAACAATTAATATATCATCATTCTTTCCTCATTCTTTTTCAAGTCTTTCCTAAGATTTTTTCCCTGACTAAACTGAATTATGATGTGTGTGGGAATTTGATTTCATGTTACTTTCCCCTGATGCACGTTATTGTTATTATTATATTACAGTTTATTTTGTTCTTACAACATTTATCCTTACCTTCATATTCCCCTGCAAACACATACTGTCCTACTTGCATCATGGGCTTGTCGCTGTCAATATCCTTTGACACAAATTTGCAAACTGAATCAGTGTGTGCAGCCAGAGACGATCATCAGACTTTTAAATAACAATAATAATAATAATAACAATAGTAATATTAATGATAATAATAATACTAATAGACAGAAGAACTCACCAGTATCTTGCATGTAGTCCGACACTTGGACAGAAAGTCATTGTTTATTATACCAGAAAGCTCCACCACAACAAGCTGCTCCTGTACACACACACACACACACACGCACACACACACACACACACACACACACACACACACACACACACACACACACACACACACACACACACACACACACACACACACACACTTGATTTGAAATGTGATTTTAAATCATTTGGACTCTACAAACATAAATAAATCTAAATTAAGACATTGAACTATTGCAATCTTATCGTCAGAAAGTGAGCCGAAAGTATGGGGAAATGAAATTCTGAAAGTCTTCCATGAAAATCTAACATTTAAATTCTCTGAAATTTCCAGGAGAACTCTGGTTTGAAAGGTTAAAGTGAATACAGTAATGTTTAAAGTTTCCCCCCCTACACTAGCTAAATTAGCCAATATGTCAGCTAACGGTGGTCCCGCTATACCGTAACACTTCTACATTAACAGTGCTTCATACCTCCTCTTCCCATTCATCGTCCATGTTCAAAGTCCAGTTATAAAAGAGCCACGATGGAGATTTCACTGCTTAATTCCTCCAAGTTATCCTTTGAGTTTACCTCTCATGCTCGCTCCTCCTAAACATTAGTTTGACCACTTCCGCGATTGTATGGGGGCCGAGCAGGGTTCATTCCTCTCTTTCTTCAGTTCAAGTTTCTGTCCGTCGAGGGGCGCTGTTGTTCAGTTTTACTACCATGTTTTGTTTCTGAACCATTGAATGTGAATCTCCCCTCTCTCCCTCTCTCCCTTCGTCCCATCTATCTATCTATCTATCTATCTATCTATCTATCTATCTATCTATCTATCTATCTATCTATCTATCTATCTATCTATCTATCTATCTATCTATCTATCTATCTATCTATCTATCTATCTATCTATCTATCTATCTATCTATCTATCTATCTATCTATCTATCTATCTATCTATTCTACTTATGGTCCAGCATGATTGGATCTAAATATTGGCTACCTGTAGGCACACTCATCTACATCTAACATTAATGTTATTAATGTTCTCCTGCAGGACACCATTGCTGAGGTGATGAGATGAGACGAAATGAGACGATACACTTTATTGATCCCCAAGGGATAATTCATATGTCAAAGGCAGAGGCAACAAAAAACGAAAGGAAACACATCAAATGTATCCAAACCAGAAAAAAGAAGAAGAGAGGAAACAACCACACAAACAAGAGACCAAATGTGAACACTGACTGAATCATAATCAAAGAGCACAATGAGAAAACACCACGATGTACAAAGATGTGTCATATTTGTGATTTTGGGAGCACCTGAGGCAGAAGATTAGTTTTTTCCAGATTTGCTGTACTATAACTGTAGTCAATTGGGATTATTATTACTGTCCAAATGTGAATTTGGAGAATTCCTGGTGCACACACATCAAAGACAAAAATGCATCTTAGAGTTTGTCATTTATTCCAACCATCAGCACAGTAAGTACAATGTTAAATTAAAAATTAAAGACTGAATGCAATGGACATATAATGTATGATTTGCAGATGTTTTGTGGCTCATCAATGAGGTTTTCTCAGTTTTATACATTGTGGATAATGCTACAGTATTTAAGTTGTTTGCAATGTCAAACAAAATCCATGTGAACAAATTAAACTAATGTTCTGCTGCAGTTTCTGGTGAAAATAATTAAGAGCTGGAGAATATTTCACAAACAGAATCATAAAGCCCCTTTGGATGAGTGATCATTTGGTTTTATTTTCATATTTCTTCTCAAAGTGACTGGATTGAATGCACAATGTTAGTTTGTTAATATAATTTATATCAAATATTTCATATATGATTTATGTTATATGCATCTAATAGTCGTGATTATAATCTTACTTATTGATCCTTATTGGAAATATCTTTTTTTTTTTGTTCTTTTCTCCTCTTTAAACAGATGTCAAAGATGAGGGTCATCTGAAGGCTAGCACCCCTGGAGCTGGTTGGGATTCATCATGTCGCGCCGGTCTTCTGTAAGGACAGTGCTCTCCTCATCGAGTCCCCCATTTGAAGGACCATGGCACTGCCCCATTAGGAAAAACAGGACAGCTGTAATAAACTGAAGATGTAATAAATGAAAGGAAATGTATGGTACATTTTTGCAAATCCACAAGGTTAATTATCAATGGTCACTGGTGACTTTTACACTCATGTACATTCGTCAGTACATATTTTAGAGTTTGTACATTTTTGCATCATGTCCAAAAAAACAGCTGTGAATTCTCATTCATTGTCAGGAATGTAAAAGGTGAAGTGGTGAATTACAACCATACTGCACCTGTTTAACTCATAGTATGACAAAGCCAGGTAGAGTGGTGCTGGGACATTAACTGTAACAGTCCTCGGAGTTAAAAATGGAGATGTGGGGAGACAAAGGTTTAATATGAGGATATCTTCTTGCTCCTGGACTTTAACATTTCTGCAGCTCCTCCCAATGAATTTGGTATTTTGTTGCTAGACAATAAATAGCTGAAGCTGTGTAAAAGGGTAAAAACACACAGGACTCACCATGTATATTTTCTTTGTGTTTCAGGACTGTTGTTTGAAAATGTGAATATCACAATATTTAATTAAACTGTGTTTTTAGTGTTACAAAAAATATTCTTATTAACGAGACAAGGTTGAGATTTTTTTTCTCTCTCTCAACCATGTCAGTACATTGGTCCACAGGCAGATAACTGTTCAGTGGAGTTGCTCGGAGGCCGGCGCTGTTTGCCGGCTGTAAATACCTGTATAAATGTAAAACAGGTTGATGCTGAATGAACCTCACCCTCAGAGAGAGGAAAAAACATTTTGAATCAGAATCAGGCAAACCAAATTAAAGGGGGTGCATATCCCCCATGTGCCTTCTCCCTCCCCATTCCTGGCCTATCATCTATCTCTGGACCATGGGGTTGTCATGTCGACCAACCCACAAGTTACTATGACAACGGCTCAAGGGGAAGCACTTGCTAGGGAGGTTATTGCCTCCTTGGGGATGTAAGAAGGACAGGGGGAATGTGAGCAGAGACAAAGATAGGGGGGACTTGCACACACCAAAAAGCTTTAAATGAAGCGAGAGGTCAAGTTTGAGTGTGTTAGCTGGATGTGTGTTGGACTTACCTTAGAGGCCAGTTTACCTGCCGAACTGGACACAGTGTGTAAACTGAGTTGCCCCATTGAAGCTTTGGAAGTAAAGTACAAAGTTTTTTTTTCTGGAAGAGACCTGAGCCTCTCCTGTACATGATGTATTACACTTCTTGCTCAGTGCCATACCCTGGGGCAGAAAGGGGCGGTAGTAAGGGAGGGAGTGACATTAAGGACCCTCTAAGGTGTCAGAAGGGTCCCCAGCTTCCCCCCACATTTTGTCATATAAATGTCATGAAGACAAGTTTGGAGTTGGGGAGCTTTTGGCTCTCCTTCAGCCTGGGGGGTATCACAGTGGTTAATTGCCCCATTAGCACTGACAGGGTAAATTGGTGGAAGGGTTAACTATATATTACAATGAAAACAACAACCCCTGGCACACACCCGGGGGCATGAAACACATGCTACATTTTACAGTACGGCCTGTGTATGTTTGAGTGTAAATGCGAGAGAGAGAAGGAGAGTGTGTAAATTGTGAATGTAGATTTACATTTACATGAGACCTTTCATATTGGTGAGATATTAAAATGTTATATTTATTAAAACGGAAATGAACTCACAATGGCAGTCAGGGAGAGATTCTCCTCTCATATCTGTGCTGAACTTTCTCAGAGTGCACAGTCAACCAATCAGGAGGATTATTTTATTCTACTCTGTAAAAATGTGACTTTGTGTCAGGACTGTTTGTGAGGAGACTGTGCATTTATGTGCTGTAATATAAACAATGTAAATGTGAATCAAAAATATATACACACACTCCCCGCTCACAAGCATAGGCTTTAAATGTGTGTGTGTGTGTATGTGTGTGTGCGCGTATGCTCACCTGCCTTATCTAGAATTGCAGATTCAAATATAAATGGAAATTTACATCAATAACCTGTGATGCTTTAATTTGAAGGATCATTGAAACGCATTTTATTATTGTGTTACAGCACTGTAATGTAGACTTTAAGATTATTTGATTTTATGATGACATTCAATTACATAAATGATTTAAAAATAAAAGTAAAATCAACAGAGCCAATGTCCTTATTATTTTTTATTTTCTCACATTACATCTATTTACAGGTTATTCTTTTACATGCATAACAGAAGCAAAAATATATGAATTATGATAAATATGCCAGAGTTTCAACATAAACAGATTTACATTCTTAAACAACATATTTAGTAGAAATTAACATTTTGCATTTTATTTAAACGCATAAATGTAGGCACACACACACACACACACACACACACACACACACACACACACACACACACACACACACACACACACACACACACACACACACACACACACACACACACACTGATATGGACTAACATTAAAATTAAACGACCATTCATTGTCTTTTGCTAAAAAGCCAGATATAAAATTGTCACTGTTTTTAACTGCAGCCATAACAACATAACAACAGAGAATGTAGGCATAAAGACAGCAGTCACTGATTTATGTTTGTGATAACCTACCGTCTTAGTCTTCACTTGGTGGCATGTAGCAGACAGACAATCACTTAAAGCGTTTTCAAATCGTAAAACAGTTATTGGATGCCCACCAAACGTAGGCCAAATCATCATTTATGACAATTAAAGATTCTTTATCTATTTTTCTAATGAAAAAAAAAAAATCAACACGAAACGGGACAATCCAAATCAAAACGTTGGTGCACGCAAAACCAACACAACGAAATATCATTAATATTCATGCACTATTCAGATATGGCCTTGTAATGCAGTTTTATCACGCATCAGTGAGCAGATAGTAACCTTACTTTTGTTAATGCAAAATATGTATTTTATCTCTCTAGGTACAACATTCCTGTATCTTTTACATAGGGACTCTTTTTTGCTGCAACATTGGAGCCTTTCATAGCATTAAAAACATGTATATTCTTATATAAGGACGAGGTCAGCTTTGATAAGCAAAGCCCAACAAAGGAGAAGGATACTATGATCTTACAAATAAATGCAGTTTTCACCTTCTAAAATATGGACGATCGACAGATTGCACATCCAGCGTGAAATTCACAATAGTATTATCATAACAATAGAGCCGAGTGGCGAGGATGGGACGGCCGGAGAAGAACAAAAAAATCTAAAGGTCTTCTGTGATGACTTACACAGGAATGGACACATCCAATTTTTGGCTTAACTATATATTTTAGGTCTCCTAAACAAAGAAAATTAAACAGCAAAACAAAGTCCGAAACCCAGACTAACCTGCCCAGCCAAAAATCAATCAAGAGTGGAGTGTCTCATTTCATATTTAAGCATATTTATATCTTTGTTTTCTTTTTCTTTCATTTTTTAAATATAAATGTAAGCTTCTCTTTGTTAGACGTGAATATTTGTCCAATACAGCTGACGAATATGAGCTTAAATAACTTTTTTTCTTACAGCATTAATTGGCCAATCATTTTAATATGTAATGTAAACGTTGCAGCTGAAGTATTGGACACACATGTAAACGCATACAAGGTATTTTATCTGAGACAAAATTTCAGTATCATATTCTTCAAATATTCCTCTAGGGCCTTATGGTACGCTTGCAGTGCTCAGTGGTGAATCACGGTGACAGTGTCGCATTTTGTGGTGATTGTCTGGCATCACAATATTCCCCTAAAAAGCCTTTTGGGGTTGAATACGTCTGTTGTGTTTAATAACCACATTGTTGTTATTATTATTATTATTACTTAATATTTTCTTGTCTTCAAGTAGGATATATTTGGAGATTTTTCCGTGATATCGTTTATATTCATTGAATATACATTTTAAATAAACAGGGATTTGTCTTTATTTGCCTCTTAAATGTATCACTGGGTTTTTTCAAAATAATATAACGTCTGTGATTAAAATTCAACGTTTCGACATTAATTTCTCGTACTTTTTAAATATTTTCCTCTCCTCCTTGTCTTCTATGAGTCCCCTGTAGCCTCTCCCCCTCCCTCCCTTTCGCTCTCTCTCTCTGAATCCATACGGGCTAATTAGCGGTGTCTGCGCAATTACGCACATGCGCACTAGGCATAATCTCAGCCATTTTTTGAAGGAAACTAATTAGCAGGAATAAAGAGCCAAGTGTTTTTCCCCCCACAGTGATCAGAACTCATTCTACCTCTGGAGCTCGCACAAACCCCTCCGTCCCCCATCTTTCTGTTTACTACTACAGCCTATATGTAGCTTTAATTACACTGTTTGGTAACAACTTGGACCCCGCTGCTCTCTCTCCCTCTCCCCATTTTTCCCCCTCCTGGCTCCGTAAAAACGCAGAGGATCATTCATAAGGAATGAGTGGGCTCTTTATACGATTGTTTTCTGGACTACTACACATTCAGCGTACGGAGCTTTGTACCAGAGCTGCTGCAGAAATGTAAGTCTGTCATTTGTTTACGATATTAAAGGGATCTGGGGAGGAAACTGCCCGTCGGTGGGCGAGGAATGGGGTGTTTGATTTGGTCAGTGCAGCCTGTAATTCGCAGAAATCAAGCTTTTGTTGATGTGGTTGTACATTGAGTCACCTGTTACTGGATAGGGAACACTATCGGTCTTGGTTTCGCTGCGGACCACTGTAAACAAAGGCTGAAGTAGTGCCGGAGAGGCTTCATGTTGGTCAGTGGCTTGACAACACAGGCAGGGACAGGGAGTGAACTATTCAAGTCCCTGACCGTATTCCCAAACAGCTAGTATGATCTAAGAATAATGCAAAATACAGCGTAGTGCTATTTATTACCTGGAGACTGGTGTTGGCTGTAAGCGTTCCACTGGATCCTCACGCAGTCAAGTACGTTCATAACAATATTGGTCCATTCGAACTGTATTTGTCCATGTCCTTTAAAGATAAACATAATGCATTTTCCTTTAGTATAGCCAGACAACTCTTCTCTCTGTCCCTTTCCCCCCCCCCCCCCCCCCCAACACCCACCCCCTCACACCCCTGTCTCTCCTCTCTCTTACACACACACACACACACACACACACACACACACACACACACACACACACACACACACACACAAGCCTAAAATAGGGATTCCTGGACTGCACTTTTTGTTGAATATTTTAACATCATTTTATGTTTCAAAATGTATAGCTTGCATCAAAAATATGCTCTTTTTTTGTTCATTAAAATTTTAAATAATTCTAATATACATGTTGAATTTCATGTTGTCCTGAGTGACAGCTTAATTGACATAATCAGAATCAGTTTGCTGTGCACAACAGCTTATATACACACATTAACACACTCACAGATGTACACACACACACACACACACACACACACACACACACACACACACACACACACACACACACACACACACACACACACACATTGCTAAATGATGGTTTCCCGCACTTCTGATCGATAGAGAGCCAGGAATGCTTGTATAAATAGTTACATTGCCGATAGACCTGGGTTATTGATTGCAGTGTAAATGAAAATCTTTATCAGATTAGAGATTGTTCTCAGCTGCTGGCAGGCAGGCTCAGCCCCTCAGCGCTACCCGGCAGGACAGTGGACAGCTGCAGTGGGCAAGGGTCTGTGGCCTCTGACATAAAGACAGTACATTAAAGCACTATCAGAGTGCCGATGTGAGCCATATATCTTTAAGCTGCAGAGAGAGGGGAGAGGGGGTGGCTAAAGGAGAGACGGTGTTTAAGGAGGAGGAAGAGGAGGGGGTTGGTTAGTTGAAGGAGAAGGTGAAAGGGTACATTAAGGTCTCTCCTTGATTAAAAAAGGTCAGTAATGAGATTGTGGGACACACACAGAGTAAGAGAGATGTATCGTACTCATCTGGCATCCATCTGTCAATCAGAAACAGAGGAGGAGAGGCCTGTTTCTATTTTCTAGGAAGTCTGTGTAGTAATTGCATGATTGTGCTGATGTGAATAATAAAATCTTCATGAAATATTAGCGCTCAAATTTGGGGAATTTTATTTATTTACTTATGATAACATTTCACAGCTCTTTTACTAGTTTCAGTAAAACCTAATGATTTCAAAATCCAAGGAAATGTAAATTAAAAATCTATAGATATTTAAACTTTGTTTTACAAACCCTTGGCTATTATTGACCACAAATGTAACTACAAATATAAAAACTTAAATTTCTTACTTATTTTAATGTAAATTACTTGATAAGTGTTTATGTGTATCGATGTGTTTACAGTCTAGCAGTGGGGCTTACAGCAGGGTATGGACATAACATCATACATATACAGTGAGGAGAGGACAAAATATAATACACAAACTATTGCATCAAAACTTGCCACTGATCTGAAATCTCAACAAAAAATGGATAAGCTTTATGCAAGTATGTCATATTTTGAACTAAACTTGATATACAGGTTTTGATTATATTGTGTCTACCTTGTGTGTTTGCACTGTAATAAAATGGCTCATACAACTTGTGCTAAGCAGAGATTTCTTTTCCTCACATAATATCTCTGTGCTAATGCGTAGCAAAAGATGTATAGAATGATACACTGGCTTTAAAAATTGTTCTTTTATCCGCTTTTATCTAAGTGTGGCAATTTAGTGGAAGCCCTTTAGCTCAGAAGCGTTCAGTTCTTTATTTAATCCTATCCCCTGAGGAATATTATAGACCTCCTGCGTAGCCTTTACCAACATTCCTCTACCTAGTTTAGCGCTCATGCTATTGATTTTCCCATTAAGGGCTAACGCTAACCCCTGAGTAACCAGCCTCTGTATTGCACACTCTCTGAAGGCTGTATTGAACAGATGCTATCTAGGGAATTTAATCAATGCCCTCCACTGTTATGCAATATTATTTACATGACACATTTATTTCATTTTCTCCTTTTTTTTTTCTCCCTTCACTTTTCCTCTGTCTCTGCCTGTCTCTCTCTCTTCTTCTCTGTATCTGAAACACACAGGTGGGCTAGTAATGCGTGGCAGCTGTAGCCTCTGGTATGGACAGCGGTGAGGGAGGAGGAGGGGATGGAGGGGGAGGAGAGGAGAGAGATGCTGACCTCAGTCCCCAGGCTTTATCTCTTCCTCTCCTGACCCTGGCGGTCATTCCAGAGCAGGGGTCATCCTCTTATACCTCAGCTGTGGCCCCTGCCAAAGAGCCCCTGACCCTGCCTCAGCAGGAGGAGGAGGGCGCAGAGGGGTCCCGGGGTAGAGAAGAGACCCAGGGAGGTGAACAGAAAGAAAGAAGCCGGCATTCACAGGAGAATGGAACATGTCAAAAGCAGGGGATGAAGGAGGACTTCGGGGAGGGATATTTGTCAGGGCAAAAGGAGGAAGTCGGGGAGGTGCCTGTAGGTGTGGGAGAGGTGACAGTTACAGGGGGCCTCCCAGAAGCCCTTAGCAGCAGAGGCGGAGAGGAGGAGACGGAAGAGGAGGAGGCCATCTCAAACCAAAGCCAAACCAAATCCAAATGTTCTTTATTACCTCAACAGAGCCAGCACAGCTCTTCTTCCAGCACTGCAAAGGCCAGTGGCACACTCGACAGCAAAATAGCCGCCTCTCCAAAGCCCTCCCCCACTCCTTCCACCTCTCCAAAACCCTCCCCTTTTCTTTCCACCTCTCCAAAGCACTTCACTTGTCCATCCTCCTCTTCTGCCCTGCTGAGCGAGACAGAGGTAGAAGACATTAAGGGAGATCAGGGCTTGATTTCTGGGTTTCCTCAGAGCTTTAAATCCCAGCAGTCTACTCTGGCTTTTCCACTGGTAGGTACAGAGCCTGCCAGTATACCTGCCGAGGATGATGGGCCGTCAGGGGTTCCTCACTCTTCCATTTCCGATGGAGATGGTGCCAAAGCTCCAGAACCAAATGACCGCCAGCTTGAGACAGAAGTGGATGACGAGAGAGACAAAGAAGAAGAACAGAAAGAAGCTGTTCTTAAAAACCTCAACCAAGACCTCTCTCCTAATTCACTGACTAGTCACATGACCATAATGCACTCACGCAATTCCTGCAAGACACTGAAATGCCCCAAGTGTAACTGGCACTATAAGTCTCAGCATACACTGCAAGTTCACATGAAGGAGAAACACCCAGAGACAGGAGGCCAGTGCGTGTGTGGCGCCACTGGGGGAAAGTGTGTGTGTGGTGGTGCAACACGAGGTGTGTGTGGGTATTGCAGTTCAGGGAAACCCCATCCTCGCTTGGCCCGTGGTGAAACCTATGCCTGTGGCTACAAGCCCTACCGCTGTGAGGTGTGTGACTATGCTACCTCGTCGAAAGGCAACCTCAGCATACACATGCAGTCGGATAAACACCTTAATAACGTTCAAAATGGGGGACACTCGAATGGTCACATGCACACTTCTCACATTACCAACAACAGCAGCTCCTCCAATGGTCACACAGTGGATGAGCCGACATACAAGCTCCCACTCTCTATTCCTACGCCTACTACCCAGCCCGCCAAGCTCACACCACCTGCACACTCTCACTCTCATGGTAAGCGGTGGCGGTGTGATGTGTGCGACTATGAGACCAGCATTGCCCGCAACCTGCGCATACACACCACCAGCGAGAAACACACGCATAACATGCTACGGCTGCAGAGAGGTTATTATTTATCCCACTGTAGGAGCCTTGCTCCTCAGCTTAAACACCTGCAAAACACAGGTAAGAAATGCATCACAACTCTCGCTGACTTCCAATGTGAAAGTTTGAACACTTGTTAATGCTAACAGGCTTTCTCTCTGTGTTTCAGGTGGGGAACTCTCCTTGAACATGCAGTTTCAGGTGGGGAACTCTCCTTGAACATGCAACTGACCAGTCAACAAGTTGCAGAACAGCCAGTGACCCTTGGGTCTACTCTGACTCCTTCTCCGTCCCCCTCTCCCTCTCCCCCTCCAGCCCCATCTTTGTCCCCCACTGGACCCCTCTCCCAGGGTGTGTTCCAGTGCCTTGTCTGCTCCTGCTTTTCGTCCGACAGCTTAGAGTCTGTGGAGCAGCACCTGAACACCCCTCGCTCCCTGCCCCAGTCTGAGTGGTGCTCCCTGGTCACTGGTGGCTGCCACTGCAGGCTGTGTGGCTACACCACCCCCCTGAGGGCTAACTTCTCCTTGCACTGCCAGACTGACAGACACCGCACCCGTTACCAGCTTGCTGCTCACCTCCAGGAGGGAGGAGACAGGGGTCAGGAGGGGGCCGCCCTTATTGCTAAGGGTAACCCCGTCCAGCTGAGGTGCAACCTGTGTGACTATGTGACCAGCAGTTTGGAAAAGCTACGAGGACATTCCCTCAGTTCACACCATGAGGCCAGCGTCCGGGTTTACCAAGTCAGTACACAGACACACACTTTGACAAACACTCTCAATATTAACCCCTGCTCCTTAAAAGAAAAAAAACACTGCTGTGAATATGATGACTTCTTAAAACCAGGCCACTTATGCAGTAGAAATTTGCAATTTAAAAAAAAAAAATTGGTGCCTTGTGACTAGAGAAAACTGAGAAAGGCTGTTGATTCCCCATATTGCTCTTAAGGGGGAATCCTACAACAACCAGCATGCACTGTGTGCATCTCATCCAGTGATCTTCCAGTGAGCTACTCACAGTGTGTTTGAGGCAGGCAGTCACCCGTCATGAGAAGTGTTGCAGCGGTCTCCCCTGCTGCAGCACTTCTCTCTCAGCTGTTGCTACCTTCCTACTCCATACTCTGTGTTGTCCCATTACACTGTACTATATTCAGCTCCATACACTGCAACACTGCACCTCTGCTAAGCCATTATATTCTAAAGCTAGTTGTTTTTTTTGTTTTAGATTTAGCTCTTCTGAATCAACCACAGAGAAATTTAGCAGCTTAGCTTAGTTAAGCTGTGGTTTTAATGTTGTTTGGTCTGGTTGTCGCTTCCTCTACCACTCTGTTGTGTCTAATTCCATAGCGTGATATTCAGCCTTGTATCATGAAAGTAGATTTCCTCCAAATATACTGATATTTTAAATAATTAATTATTATGATATTTCAGTGTCTGCTTTTCCCTGTCGCTGATATAACATGGTAGACAGGAGTGTTTTGAGAGACCCTCATTTTACCGCCCTTGAAGGCACCACTAATGAAAATGACAAAATGAAACTTGTATTCCATTACAGATTTACAAAATCTGCTGGGTGACCCACATTGTAATGATACAATGCTGATCATAAATCATCAGCAGTTTCCCTTTAAGAACTGAAAAACTGAACTGAACTGAAAGCAGCATGTGAAACAAAAAGTGAATGTAACAATTAATGATTAGGAGAGCAGATTTTAAAGAATCAAACTCAGTAATGTTAGCCATTTTGTTCAACCATAATAATTTTCTCACTTTCTCCCCTCTCTACCTAATGTTCTCAGTTCCTGCAGCAGTATGACGGTGAGGTTGATGGAGGTTCATGGCTGTTCCATTGTCTCCTATGCAACCACTCCTCCTCTTCTAAACTCCAAGTACTAAAACACAGTCAAACCCCGACCCATCAGCAGAGGGAAGGGCTACTACAGCTGCAGCCAATGGGTGGAGAGGAGCTGGCAGCAATTTTTACCATCAGGAAAAGCCCTGATGGGGTCACAGGTGAGAATATGAACTGTGTGCGTGTTTGATTTCATGTTGCATGTGCTTGCCGACATCAGAGAGCAGACAGGCGATAAAGATGAAAAGAGTGAGAAAATGAGTAATGGCTGTTGCTGAGATATTGATCAAGTAAATTGATTAGTCGATACACATTCTTGTTATATCCCCAATCACCCCTGACAACAGCTAACTAGCACCTGCTAATCAATGGACCAATACAAATCTCCTGGACAAGGATAGAGAGGTGGAGGTCAGTCACTAACAGACTGGTTTCACGTTGTCTGGAGTGTGTGATTCACCAGAGTATAAATTAAAATGAGTTGCTCAACACTTCTCTTGTAAATTAAGTCTATTCTGTGATTTCTCTGTTTGCGGATTAAGACTTATAGACGTGAACTGATGGGTTGTCCATATAACTTCTGCTCCACCTCTGAGGAGAATCTAATGGGAAATCAATACTTGATCAATAGGGTATGGATGCAAGCAAGAAGAATGAAGTGTGGTGTCCAAAGACATTGGTCTTTTTGAAGGGTGCTATCTGGAGAATAAAATAAGTAACAATTAGCCTGATTGTGAGGACACATTGTATGATTCACTAGGTATGCATAACATAATTACTTTTTTTGCCCTGTCCCAGGAGAGTTCAGCGATGATATGGAAACTTCCAGTGAGATCACCACTGGTCCTTTGGACCAAACCAAAGACACATTCAACTTGGGGTCGGAGCAGATTTCTAAGAAGACAGGTATGGCTTATTCTACTTGCAAAACAATTAAACACATGCTACAACATATTAATAGTTTACTCAAATGATTGTATGATAATATATACATGGGGAATATAAACATGTTTACATGTTCATATATTTTTTTCTTGAAGAAGACACTAGGGGGGAAGAAAGGGAAAAAAGGGAGTCATTGCCCTCAGTCAAGCGTCCATTGTCTGGATGCGGGGAAATGGAAAACTCCATCTCAACCAAACGCCCCAGAATACACCAGCAAAATGAGAACCAGCAGGTGAGGAGTTGACACACATTTTAATAATTAAAGTATATCCATGTGCATGTACAAAATATGATGACAGACACTATACATACAGTTATAGATTATAAGACCTGACGGTTGTATATATAATATGTAAAACCTATGCCTACTTGCTGGCCTCTAATTCAACACTTTATTAACCATTTTTCTCCCTTGTCTCATTTCTCCTGTTCTTTCTTCTCTCTTTTAGACTGCCCAGTGCCCTTTGTGCCAGGTTAAAGTCCCATATGTACACCTTCGACAGCATCTCACACATGTGCACAGTGTTGCACAGGACTGTGTAGAAAAGCTCATCAGCGTAGTAAGTGCACATGCAAGTGTGTATTTGTTGTATTTGCGTTTGTCAGGAAGCAGAAGGAAACGGAAAGGCAAAGCGATGGGGGATGGGGGAGAGTGAAATGTAGGGAGACAATTCCATTAAGAAGGCACCAGAGAGAAAGGCAGCGCTTTTTTAATGCATGTTTAAGTAGCTCCCCGCTATCATCTTTGATGCAGCCGTGCATTCTGTGTATGTGTATGCACATCTTTTAGAGTGGAGGAGAGAGGGTTTGACTGAGTGAGTGAAGGAAAAGCCAGTCTTTCTATAATGCATGTTTAAGTAGCCCTCTATTACCAGAAGTGCAGTCAAGCTAAAAAGGGGCCCCCATGCTTTTTACTGTGTCTCTCCAACTAACAAAGACTGGTCATCTATCCACATCACCATCCTCCATCTCCCTGGCCCGTATGCTAAGTGGCCTTTGTCTCTTGCTCTCTTCGCCTCCACTTCACTGACTGCTTTTCACCCTTTCTCCCCTCTGCTGTCCCTCCCTCCCCCCTCCATCTACTCCTATCATTCCTATTCTGCAATTTCTGTCCCTGCCCCTCCCTTTCTGTCTCTCCCAAGCTCTCTCTCAATTTCTTATGCGTTACCCCTCCCTTACCCTCTCTCTCTCTCTCTCTCTCTCTCTCTCTCTCTCTCTCTCTCTCTCTGAGGCAGTTTTTTTGTTCATTGCCCCTGACTTCCTCCCTCCCTCTCCCTGCTCTCTCTCTCTTTTTCATATTCTACACCCCTTAGCCCCCCCACCATCACCCTCCCTCCTTCTCCTCCCACACCTCCCTCACTCTCTCTGATAGTAATTGAGGTTCATTAATTCAGACTGAGGTGATGATGGCCATTATGTACCTTGCTTTCCAATTACGCTCTCTAGATTAAGCCTGACCTTCAGTTTTCTCTGCAGTGTGTGTGTGTGTGTGTGTGTGTGTGTGTGTGTGTGTGTGTGTGTGTGTGTGTGTGTGTGTGTGTGTGGTTGTTCTTCTCTTTCTTTCTTATGAAGCTGTTACGCAGAGAAAACTCTTGTCATGTAAATCTCATCTGTAGCTGTCCATCCTTTCCTTAGGGTAGCTAGCTGTTGTTGCAGATATAGTATTTGCTCTCAGTGCTTGAAGCTGTGGAGATGGAGGTTTTCTATATGAAGAATGATTTTAAATTAATTCATTATTCAGCTCAGTAAAGTTTTATTAAACCCTTGGGGCATGTTGGAGGGTGTCGGTGGAGCTGAAGGGCAGACCCCCATATTTCAACCATATACACTTATTACCAAGTCCATGCACCTTGCTGCATATAATGCTGTGCAGGCAGGTGTAAGATGTAACGATACACTAACAAATTCACATTTTAATGTTTTATGATATTAAAACCTGGAGTGCAGGCACTCAATGTTTATACATCTTGATATTTGCTTGCTATTACGCTGTACAATTAAACATGATTTATTCATAAAGTTAAATGAAGAAAAATAAGTTAATATCCCATATTTCTTTTACTCTAAATTGCTAAAAAAAAACACACTGTGTTGCCAGCAATGAAAATTTAAGAAACCAAAACTGACATGATATCACATTTTGTTTCATCCAGGTCACACCATCCATGGAACAACCGCAGCCTCAGCTGGAGACAGAGTTACAGACATACTCGCGCACAGATGATACTCAGAAAAATAATAACATCAAGAATGAC
This sequence comes from Scomber scombrus, assembly GCF_963691925.1. Lineage (NCBI taxonomy): Eukaryota > Metazoa > Chordata > Actinopteri > Scombriformes > Scombridae > Scomber > Scomber scombrus. The sequence continues at coordinate 16,638,273 of NC_084975.1, read as the reverse complement.
AATGCAAATAGTTTCAATACTGCTGATTCCGTTGCCTCATTTGATTCACAGAAAAACAAAGGTTGGTGTAAAATGCATGGTAAAACTGACTGCTGTTAATATGTTGATAAAAGAAGCATAAGAACCAAATCATGTCATGTCTCTCTGTACAAGACCAACATTTTGTTCTGGCTTAATGTTATTTTAAAATAATTATATATTCACAATCATTATTTTTTCGCATTTTTCAGGCATTTCAAGAGAGAACACTGAGGGAGATGTAGCCGCACCCAAAGATGTCACAGCTCTACTCACCCCACCCCTGGAAGACAACACCACTCACCCTTCCAATGGCAGACTGGTTCCTCAGTCCCCGACTCAGACACCCCCCTCCTCCCCACCCACCTCTCCAACCAGCGATCTCCCTCCCCTTTCTGATCGCCATGGTTACCGGTTCCGTTGCAGCAGGTGCAGCCTGGCATTCCCCACTCAGGAGAAGCTCCAGCTGCACTGGCAGTACCATGCCATGAGGGCGGCGACAGAGTGCCCCCTCTGTTCTAGACAATGTCGCAGTCAGGAGGCCCTGCAGAGACACATGCAGAACACACACTCACAGTTGGACAACACCCAGGGGCAGAATACACTCTTACCACCTCATACTGCGCAATACATGGAGAATAATAAAAATTCAGTTCATCAAGATTTTAGCCTATCACCGCAAGTGGGTCAAGAAGCAGGAGAGGGTGAGGATGAAGAAACAGAGGAAGATGCACTTGGCTTGGAGGGAAAGGAGGAACAAAAAGAGGAAGTTAAAATTAAAGAGAAGGACATAGCGGGTCACGTTGATGGAGCTGAAGATGATTTAATTGAGCCAGAAAAAGGGCCCCATGAGGAAATCATATCGGAACCTAGTTCCAGCTCTCCTTTCAAGAAGAGCTCTAACCCCACAATGGACCGCTATCTGGATCCATCCAGGCCGTATAAGTGCACCATATGTTCTGAATCTTTTACTCAGAAAACCATTCTTCTGGTTCACTATAACTCTGTTTCCCATCTCCACCGGGCCAGACGAGCTCTGCAGGACTCTGGCACAGGTGTTGCTGCTCCCGAGGCTCCCCGCGGCCCAGATCCTAGACCCTACCGCTGTCGATTGTGTGGTGTGGGCTACAGCCAAAGCTCCACACTGGACATACATCTTCGCTCTGTCCTTCACCAGACAAGAGCTCGTGCTGCCCAGAACCCAGGTCCACAGACCTCAGCGTCTAGTGTAGCTACTTCAGTATCAGTGCCCACCACTGCTACTCAGGCTGCTACCACCAGAGAGGAAACATCCAAGAGTTTGCCTTTTACCAAGAGACCAGATATAGTGAGCTCTTCAACCTCTTTATTAGGCTTATCAGGCGAGGCCCAGCCAACCCTCTCTAGCCCAGTTGACAGCCAGCAGGCTAAAACGAGAGTGGCAGAACTGCTAGCATCAAGAAACCAGCTAATGCTAATACAACAGCAGCAGCAATTAGCCCAGGCACAGGCCCAAGCTCAATTACAACACACAGCCCTGCTGCAGTCCCAAATGATGCAGCACCTTCCCATAGGGCCAGATAATCTCCTTCAACAACACTTTTCTCTGGCACCAGACAACTTGCTCTCTCTGCAGCAACATCTTCTTCTGCCCTTTTACTTTGCGGGAGACATGACATTTAACCCAGAATTGGCTATTAAGAGCCTAGAAGTTAGTCAGTCAGAATCTGCCAGCTCCACCCCAAAAGAACATGTTAAGACAGAGGCTAAACGAGAGTCCCTACCTCAAACAGATGAGAAACACCTCCAGAGAAAAAGTTCATATTCAACTGTTCTCCAACCAAAAGATCATATACAGTTTGACACCAGGGTTGAAACGGGCAGCAGTGGATCCACCACCAACCGTACAGAAAAAGAATCCAGCACAAGTCTTGAGGAAGAAAAAGAACATATGCCTGTTCATACTGTTAAAAAAGAAAGTCAAACAGAGGAAAGAGATTCCTCTTCATTTAATCCTCTTGGATTGCAATGTCCTCCTCCTAGAGTGCCCTATGCTGCTGTGAATGGGGAACCTCTCAGAGCTCTGCTGCAGAGTTATGGTTATGAGTTGGCATTACAATATTTACAAAGTAGACACAGACACCAGCAGCAGATAGTAACACAAATGATATCAGATAAACAAGTGTGCTCTCATATGAACAAGATGGAGGTGTATTCAGAGGAAGAAAAAGATGAGTTTAGTAAACTACAGGCTGGGAAGGTGGAAGCATGCCATAAGGGTGACACAAAAGGAGTACAAGACAATGGAGGCATTGATAGCTTGTCACAGGAAAAAAGGCAGAACAACCAGGAAAAATCTGCAAACAAAGAGAAAGGATGCTGTGGAATAGGAGAAAAGTGTAGCGACTGTGGCAAGTTTTTTTCAGATGCCATGATTTTAAAAAGCCACCAGGAGTACATTCACAGGATGATGATTCCCACTGCTGCACTAGAGAGGTTTTCCAGAGAATACAGGCTGCAGTATGATCAAATGTACCCCCTCACACTGCCGAAATTGGCAGAGAATTCAACTGCTAGTAACCAAGCTGCAGTCCCAGCTACATCATCAGAATCAGAACCTGTACCTGAACCAGTTAAGGCTCAAGTTAAAAACATTGCAACCTCACCTGCAAACTCAGTTTCAGATTCCGTAACCAAAACATGCGCTGAAGCTACTGACCTGACACTAACTGCCCCTGCACCATCTCCACCTGTTTCTCCTTCTCAACCTCAAACATTTCCTCAACAGGACGCACCTATCCCAAGCACATCTGCTACAGCTACTTCACAAACCACATCTCCAGCTAAGGCCATGCCTCTTTCCTTATCGAAAATCCCTATGCTTCCTCTGTCCTTGCCCCACCTTCCTCTTCCCTCACTGAATTTACCTAAGTTTCCCCTACCCCCCATTCCTTTCCCAATGGAGCTACCTCTCCTCCCTCCAGTTGTGATGCAGTCTGTGGCTCTCCAGCCCCAATCTTGGATAGACTCAAGTGTGAATCCTGAGCTGGCAAAACTCTACCAAACTCAACTCAACCCAGCACTGCTAGGGCAACAGCCACAGCTTAGTCCAGCATTGCTTGCCCAGCAGCCCCAGTTCAGCCCAGCTTTGCTAGGTCAGCCTCCACAGCTTAATCCTGCCTTGCTGGGCCAACAATCTCAACCCAGCCCCAGCCAAACAGGACAGCAACCCCAAGTCAGCCCAACAATACTCGAACAATCGCAGTGTAAAAGAACCCGAACACGAATCTCTGAGGAGCAACTTACTGTTCTGAGAAAACACTTTGATATTAACACCCTCCCTGGTGATGACAACATAAATGAGATGTCTGCTCTGTCTGGTCTGCCTCACAAAGTAATCAAACACTGGTTCCGCAACACCCTCTTTAAAGAGCGCCAGCGAGACAAGGATTCCCCTTACAATTTTAATAATCCTCCCACCATAACCCTTGAGGAGTCCAGAGAGGAAGCAGCCCAAAACCAGCCTCTGTCACTTTCTCCATCTTCACTTTCCCCGGGCCTTCCAGTCAACACCTCCCCACAGCCCCAGACAACAGATCTCCAAAGAGGAGAACCCCATAGGGGCAGACGCTCTTCTCGAACCCGCTTCACGGAGAAACAGCTGGAGACCCTGCAAAGGGTATTTGAGGCCACTCCCTACCCCAGAGAGGAAGAATATGACAGGTTGTCTGCTCTGTTGTCCCTCCCTAACCGAATTATTGTTGTATGGTTCCAAAATGCTAGACAGAGAGCCCGCAAAAGTCAAGACAGGGGGACAGATGATGGATTAGAGGGAATTAACCAGCTTGGCAATGCTCACAGGCACAGAAATGGCGACTATAAGAATGATGGTGACAATGAGGATAATAGTTGTGGGGATGAAGGACAAAGTGACTCTCAAAATGAAAACTCCATGGATCTGACATATGAGTATTATACTCACCCTGAGTCACCTGTCATTGATTATTCTACTCACTGCACAGAAAATGAGCATCTAACAGCCAAAGGTGAACCAGCACCTGTTATGAGGAAACAAGAAGATAAAACAATCTCTCCTCAGGCTAACAAGAGCCCAGCTACTGTTCAGATTCAAAATGGAATTTCAAATACAGAAACACAGCATAAGGAAATTGTTCAGGCCATACAAACAGTGTCCTCCCCACAAGCTGAGGTCCAGCTGAAGCTTGAAGATACACTGGAAAGACCCCAGCCTCGTTCTTCCTCCTCTTCACAAAAAATAGTACCTCTCACTCCGTCTATATCTGATGCAAGCCGGGGTCATGCACACAGCCCTCCCTCTGATCCAGTTGTCGAAAAGCCTAATGATACATCTTCCAGCCTGCATTCTGCTCCAGAGTCTGAAAGAAGCCACACTCGGCACCTTGAGGTCACTTCTGGACCATCCACTGAAACCCAGCCACAAAACCAACTCCAACCCCAAACCCAGGCTCAGTTCCAGTGCAGTCTCTGCCCAATGTCCTTGCCATCGTTCCAGCTGTGGCAAGAGCATCAGACCAGGCACCTCCTGGCAGCTCAGTCCCAGGTCCAACTCCTCCATTCTGGCTTTGCAGACCGAACCATGCCTTACATGATGCTTCACTCCAACCACACCCTGATGGCCAGCCAAATGCTTTCAGGTGCTATGTCCCAGATGCACCCTAATCCCGCACATACCATGATTTCACACTTAAATAACATACAAATTAAGAATACACTCTCTGACCACTCGAGTAACACCCTCAACAGCCTCTCTCAAAGTTCCCTAACACCCATGAAGCAGAGTTCAAAGCTTTTGTCAGAGACCAGTTTTGAGGGCCAAAGGTGTGGTAGAGAGGTTGAGGAGGAGCACCGAAGGGATAAGCGCCAGAGAACTACCATCACCCCAGAACAACTTGAAGTGTTGTATCAGCGCTACAGCTTGGACTCAAACCCCACCAGAGGAGTCTTGGAAGGCATTGCACGAGATGTGGGCCTTACAAGACGTGTGGTTCAGGTACTTCATGGATGTTAATTGAGACATGGCAAATAAATAAATGCTTTTGTGTATCTCCAATTTTAAAACACACTGGTCTTTACTTCACAGGTGTGGTTTCAGAACACCAGAGCCAGAGAGAGGAAAGGACAGTTCCGGTCAATGGGGCCAGGATCCAGTTTCACCTTGGGTTTGAACCACCTGCGCTGCCCATTCTGCAGGGCTCTCTTCAAGGTAAAGAGTGCTCTGGATGCCCATATGAGGTCACGCCACTGGGCAGAGGCTGAAAGAGCGGGCTACAACCTGTCAATGAGTAATGGATCCAATGGCCAGATGGGGATGGCTATGTCATCTTTCATGGACAAACCAGGCCCATCTATATCTTGTAACCCAATCCCAAACCCTGGCTATATCATCAGCAACAAAGACTTAGCAGTGAAGCCAACTGTGACTTCTTTGTCTTCAACCACTGACCTGAACCACCCAGAGGAGGATGATGACTTCGATGAAGAGGACGAGGAGTACCCATGTGAAGAGGGTTCCAGTATGGCTGACCAAGGGTCTCCTGGTCCTGAGGGATCTGGGGGTCCAAGCTTTGATTGGGGTGAGACACAAACTCTTCAGCAGCACCAACATCAGCAGCAGCGCCAAAGGACACAGATGAGCCACTTCCAGGTACTCCAGCTCAGAGACTTCTACAGGAGCCACCGTACACCCAACCGACATGAGTGTGAGGCACTGGGCCAGGAGTTGGGACTGCCTCACCGCGTGGTGCAGGTAAATGTTTAGAATATTCAAAATATTTATGAAACGCGATTTGACCTGAACACAAAAGCATCAATCAATTCAGAGCTAATATTTATATATACAAATCTTTTGCAGGTGTGGTTTCAGAATGCCAGAGCCAAGGAGAAGAGGGCCAGGAGCCTGAGCTCTGACTCTGCAGAGAGGGAGCAGGCTGAGTTGACTGCAGGGGCAGGGGAGAGAGACAGAGCTTAGAGAGGCAGACTAAGGTCCCTTTGCTTCCTTCTACTACGTTCTCCCCAAAACCCCTTCTGCACCTGCTGTCGACTTCTTAACATAAACCCTGTCCACTTTGCTGCCAAACCTGTAACCTGAACACCCCAAAGATGCAGAGCCACAGTGGCCCAAAGAGAAACTCTCAACTGAAAGTGGGAGTAAGCCCAAACCAAGTCCTCTCTACCACAACTTTCCTCTTTTCATATTGTTCTTGAACTTTTTCCTGGTCTGTCCTTTCTTGTTGAAAAGAGCTCCTCTCCCTATTCCATCAGACACCTTACTACAACCAAACACCACCTTGATGAAAACCAACCAGATGCCACAGAGGCCAAAGAGCATTCTCCAAGTATGTGACCTCACTGCCCAGCTAGACCTGCAGTCTACCTCTCAGTCTGCATGACAGACTCACAGTGAGCCCTCCACCAGACAGTGCTAGATGACTAGCTGTGTAGCATGTAGTGCCAGTCTATACAAGGCTGGAAAAGAAATTGTCAAAGAGATTTTAGTGTAAATAAAGAGTTCCAAAAGATAAACTTGAAGAAAAACAAAGCAGTTACAGCGGAAGAAGAAAAAAAAAAAACAGAATATCCTTGAAATAGACGGAGGTATTTGCATAGAGCTTTTGTAAAGACTGACTCAGATTCCAAAGCTCGTAACCAAAATTTTACATGTCTGTGGATTTAGTTTCAACATGTTTGTTTTCAATAACAAACTGCAGAGCTGATGTCTGTACGGTGAAGGGGTGAGATCTGCACCTGGCAGAGGTAAACTGAGTACCAATAGACTGATACAGTGCGAGAATGCAGCTTCACCCACCACAAGCCAATGATGAGTCTTCTGTTGTACATGTACACCTTCTATGTTCCTTTAGTGGATAATAGCCCAAATAGCACAGAACGTAAAGGCCAGTTTGTCTTGAAAAGGACAAACTATTTTTTTATAGCACTCAACCATTATACTGTATATGAAAACTTTAACCAAACTGAAATTTACATTGTGTGTGTTTAGTAATAGTTTCTTAATATAAATCTTATGGATTGAGATAAACTGTCTTGCTTCGATATAATAGTGTCATGATTATGAAAAGATTATGACAGCTTTGATATGTTCAGGCAAGGTGACTTACTGCCTTTCCGTTCTATTTGAATATACCAATGGCTTACCAATGTTATGTGATTAATGTAAAGCTTTCTATGCTCAGGTCAACAGCTCAACATGGCTCAACTTAAAATGTGATCTTAATACTGTACTTTTCTGTTTTTAAAACAGAAGGGGAATGGTTTAACCTTGGACTAAGTATTAAAATATACCTACAAAAACATCTGTATATCAAAGATCTGAGCTTTTCACCTCTGAGTAATAGATTGTTACAAAAAACGTTATTGAAACTAAAGTGTTTAATTGTGTGAGGGGTAAATGTACAGTATTTAGCTTTTGTATGGTTGACTCAAGACTTCATTGGATGTTTGAGACATAACTCCCTTTTCCACTTACAAATAGGGAGCTACTGCGCAAAGCTGAGAAAAACTTGGATGGACGGATGTTATTGATGTTATTTTTGTACACTTAATTTATTTTCCCTCTTTCTCTCTCCCTACCCACTTTCTTCTTTTACTTTCTACCTTTCTTTCTGTGTTCATTTGCAACCAGTCCTTATTCTAACTGTAATAATGATAATATAACAATAATAGCTAAACAATAATTAATGCTTTAAGACAAAAATCCAAAGACGTGATAATACTTTAACCATATGACCTACAAAAATAAGCGCTACTGTTTACTTGATGATGTATTGCTGTTTTTAAAGAAGGAAGGAGTCCCTATATCTAAGCTACTGTTTTCTGCCTCTCATAAGCACACTGGAGACTGTAACCAAAACCCCAAACTAGAGCCATGGCAGTCTGTAATATAGAGGTTAAAGAGTTTTACTTCTCTTGAGAAATGTTGCATTTAATTTTTCTTTGTTTTTTTACCATAGTGTTGAACTTCAGCCCTTAAGGATGTCCAGTTTGCTGCTAATATACTGTAGTTTCTAACGATACTGTAGAAAGATGCATGCTCTGATCGCTTTACCACTAGGCTTTAATGACTACAAACTGTAATGATACCTGTGATGCTGTTGATAAACTGCTCCTGTTGAAAACAAATGGATATGTGGGGCTAAATTCCATCAAGTTTGTTTTTCAGTATCCTATTAATTACCCCTATTACAAGAATATAAAAATGGCTTTCGTAATACCAGAAATATTTTTTCATCTAAAACAGAAGCTTCCAGTTTTCAGAGAAACCTGCACGGGGCATTAACTTGTCAATGCTTGTGAAAATACTGCATAGCAATTTGAAGGAGTTCAGCCCCAAACCTTCCACTGATATGATGTCAGTCTTTTTCTGCGTTGCAATGTCTGTAGTTTATTTGTCCAGCTAAAACAGCTTTGCTGAACTCAGACTGACATCACAGCCAATTTTCCAAAGGACATGGACTGACTAATGCTGTCATGTTTTGTTCTTAAACTAACCAATGTTTACGACAATACCAATGAGCTTTCTTCTGTACAGAGATGTGCATTCCAAATACCACAAAGGCAGTTTTTTTTGTATACTGATTATTTTTAATTTAATTTCTCTCGTATTCTCTTGATCTTAGTGACTGTAAGATGTACATATTGGGGTCCTCTATGGTGAAGGGACTCTGTTATCTTTATCGTAGGTAAAACTATTCTTTTCATTTTTTTCTGGATATGTTGTTGCCATAGTGATGACCAAAAAGATACCTGTGATGTGCACCTGTCCTTATGTCCTGCTCCAGTGGTTTAGTGTGTCTCTATACTCTTCCCTTCCCCCAGTTCTCCCCTACTGGTGTGTGTTTCTCTTCCTTTCCCTTCCCATACTCCACTGAGCTAAATAAAGTCTGCTTTGGTGCACGCTCTGGTCTCATCCCTTTGGTCTAACTGAGAGAATCCATTTTGTGAATGTTGTGGTATGCGAGGATGTCTGCCTGTTATATATTCCAGGTTGTATGTTAGGTGGCGGTGTGTGTCTGGCTGGAAGGCTTTTGATGTACAACTGTGTGTGTGTAACATGGTAGTGTGTGGAAGCTGTTTGGTGAATGGAGCCATGACCTCTGGGGTCACTTCATTAATTACATCTGTGACATTCAGCCAGATGAGTTTCCTTTGTGACTAAATGATATGATGAATATTAACGACCTCGGATGAATTACACTGCTGCTCCTGCTGCTGATGATGATAATGTGTTTTACGACTCTGTGAGAGGGGAGGAAAATTGCACACTACAGCACATTTAGGACATGCAGATTTTCATATGCAACATTTCAAAGACCACAGCATAGGTTGGTAGAGCAGAGTTTATTGTTTTGTCCTTTTTTGTGTAAAAATGTCCAGTGGTTGTGAGACAACTTGCCAGAGAGCAAAAACTTCAATGAACAGGGGAATGTGTTGTTCCCTCAGAGTCTTAAACACAAACTGATATCTGCTCCTTGTTCTCTAGCAGCAATTCATTTAACCATCACAGAGCAATGTGACAACAGAGGAAACATACCGTGAAACAGCTCTGATTGGTGTTGCAGGGAATAGACAAAACAGATACACAGAACAATAGCAAAGTAAACGCAGAAGAGGGCTGGAGATAGCTTTACAGCTGATGATAGCCATCTTAGAAAGTCATCCTGATAAAGTGATCCCCCACCATTTCTCCTTCTCCCTGTCCTCCCCCTCTTAATCAAATGAGTACTGTGCAGCTGGTGGGGTTGCGGCAAAAAGGGGTATGGCGAGTGTGTGTGTGGAGAGGAGGTGGAGGGGGGCTTTGAGGGATGGCGTGAAATTATTGCCTGCTGGTGTATATGTGTCGCTGGGGGTAGTAGGGTTGAGTAGGGGGTTGGGCTGGGTTGTGGGGGGGTAGAGGGGGTGTAATGTCATTGCCTGCTGGTGTATCTGTAGTGGGGGCTCATTTAGATTTAGATTGGTTATGTGAGGAGAGAGCTGAAAGGCCAGCTCATGTTTATGCATGAATCCCAAAGCATGCTGCTGTGGTGGAGCCCTGAGTTAAAGAGACAGAGCTGAAATTCATTCGCACATTTAGACACAGCTCTGCTTCTTTGGATAAGGCTTCAGGTTGAAGTGACACTGTGCTATCAGATACATTTCAATCAGTGTCTGTGTGTGTGTAGGTCTGTTTGTTGCATTTATTTGTCTGCAGATGCCTTCTTGCATGTACCCAGATATATTACATCTCTGCCCTAATGAATTTCATGCTGCTTCGTTTAATGTAAAACATTATTTTCTATGTTTTGCTTTGAATATATGAACAGCATCATTCACTGACCCAATGACTGTTCTGACGTTAGGTGCAGTACCCTCTGCAACTGATACAGAGCTACAAACAGTACATTGGAGCTTCCCACATTACACTCACTCACACACCGAGAGTAATCAGTAAATGTCTTTGAAGGAGAGTTTGTTCAGCACTTCATCAGGTATAAAGTGGTTTTTATTTGGAAATGTGGTCCCTATCCATCTTTTAAATGACTTTTTAATGGTCGTCACACCATCCCAATCAATCATGTGGCAGAGCTAGCCTGCAAGCGCAAATACACTCTATTTATAATTCTTACATTCCTCTGCAAAAACTGACACTCTGGGCTTCTCAGTACTGTACATTAACAGAAAAATCAGTGAAATTGTCTTTCTGATTTTGTGGAAACATTAGACTTCTTGTACTGATCTCCAGCCTTCTTGTTATGAGGTAGGTGTGTAAGCTATTATATTGGTACTCTATAGACCTCTCTCAGTAGGTGGATGTTATAACTTTATGAAGATACTGCAGTTTATTGTCATTCTTTGGCGTCTCTACATTCAGGCCCACACTTTTTTTGTGACCCCTCACCATCCCCCATCCACACATGTACCCCCTCCTGTCTGGCCCCCCTTCAGTACTTTACATCTATAATGAGATACAAATACGCATCAGCAGGACAGTGTCTACGCCACGCGTCACTGTGTGAATATTACTCACACTTATTAGCTGGATTATGTTAATCTTTACACTCTCTGCTCACAGACAACATACTCCCCATGATATGGGGGTGGTCATGGCAGTAAGCGTGTGCTGTCGTGTGTGTTAGTGTGTGAGTATGGCTGTATGTGTGTTAGAGTGATTGCCATGTTGTCAAACTGATTTGCATGTGAAAGGGCGGTCTAATTACATCACTTATGCAAATGAGAAATGCATGTATGCGCGCACACACACACATAAACACCACTGACAGCTTACTGCTAAGGTCAAAAAGACAGCGTGGGCTATCCTCTTATTGACTAACACAGGATGGCACTACCACCTGTCTTGACTCAAGATAGACACATCTTGACTCAGTACATAGAAGTCATTCCTAATGGATGTTTTGATACTCTCCTTCAGATGAATTAGGGAAAAAAGTGGATGGGTCAAGCTCACTGTGGACTAAAGCACTTACACTGTTATTGGAAAATGTCCGACTGCATATCAACTGATTAGTCTTTTTTCAGACTGAAACATTGATAGTATCCCTGTTGGAATGATTGATTGAGTCTGACACATTTTAATTACACCCAAATTAAATGAATCGGCTGGCGGACTATAAAACATTGCTGTTTAATAACGAGCCTCTCCATTTGCCTTTTTTTCCCTTCCTTCATCCAATCCCATTTTGGCTGCCCGCACCAAATAACCTCTCTCCATTTAATGATATGCAAATGAATTTTCATGAACCCCATGATCCCATGCGATGATTAAACTGAGATGACATTAGCTGCCACGCTGCTGCCACTGTCAGTGTTTCTGTCTGCCTCCTTTTCTCTCTCCCTATCTCTACAATCTCTCTTCGTATCCACGACAACGGCCAACTGGTGATATTAAGGGGTTCATTGTCACCAGTCCCTTATGAATTTTCTTTGTGAGAAAAGACATTCACGTCCAGTGTTATTTCACAGAAGTTTTTCCAGTGATAGCAGAGATGGAGCATCAGAGCATGAATCGTTGAGTCTCACAGCTCACGTGGTAGTGCTACACCAAAGACATAAATCTTACAACAAAATACAACTGTTGTAACGCAGTAAAATCATAAAGAAGATTTTGGTAACCTTCCACATCTCTTCATTTTCCACTTCCAGTGCTCCCCTCCCACCGTTCCGTTTCAGTCTGGATCCAGCTCCACCTCTGCTGTCGTTTATTGTACTCCATTTGCATAATGAAGCCCAGGCTTAATTAAGATCCCACTGGAGTCTGGAGCCAAGGATGAAGGAAAGAAGGAAGAGGAGGAGGAGGGGGGGGGGAGTGGGGGGTCCGGCGTTCCTTAGCTTATCCGCACGTGTCCAAATAGGAGGCACAATTTAAGGGGGGAGAAAAGCGTTGACGAGCGATTAAATCGCTAATTATGATCGGCTGTTAGAATTAGTGTGTGGCTGTTAATTAGCTGCAGATGAGATGCCCAGACAGTTGCCCGCCCCTGACGACTGCAGTACCCTCCCTGACTGGCAATAGAGAAACACAGCTTGACACCCTGGAGATGATGCCAACACATCCCTCCCTTTAACACACACAGCAGTCTGAGGGGATATCCCTTTAAGAACATCCCAGGTGTGCATGTGCAGGAAAGAGGCTCTTCATCATCCTTGTCCACCCACTCCCAATGTTCTTCATTAAGAAAAAAATTCCCCATTGTTTCTTCTTATATATCCTTTATTCATTTTGCTCATTATTTCTCTTCTTCCACATACTCTTCTTCTGCATACTGGAATGGTACAATCCCTCGTCTTAGTTCTTTGTAATGGGCAGACGTTTCCTTCCAGCGCAGCAGTTGGCACTGAGCAAAGTTGGCATCGAGGAAATGATTTTCGTCCCATAATTCCAACAGAGTTGCATTTGTGGCTCTGGTTCCAATCTTCTGCCACTATTTTGTTTCCGCATTTACTTCTGTTTTGTACAGCCTCTGATGGCGCTAATAAATGCCTCCCAGTTTGCGTTTGGCATGGTGCCATCTGTGATTCGGGTCTCTCCCTTGAGGGGATGCCACCACCGAAAACACTGAAGGCATCCGAAATCTTCCTGTCACGGCATGTAGGATTCCGTTTGCAAATGTGTGTGTTATGTTGGCTTGGCAGCATGCCATCGCTCTTCCCGTGCCCTTGCCGCCCCTGAAAAGATGCCATCACAGAATCACTGGCAACCGTTGCCTGGGCATCTCTTCTTGACTTTGTCCAAGCAAACAAACTGTGACTAGCGGCAAATCCTCGGCGGTGAGTCCCCTTGTCTTCAAATAGGACAGTTCTCCGCCAACCGCGTTGATCGCTTCGGGCATGCCAGGACCACAGGCTGGCATGGTGCCCACTGGCTGGCACGCAGTGGCTGGCATAGAGAGAATGAAAAGTCATAAGATGGATAGAATGCAGGATTTTCCGCCAGTATTTTTTTCCGTTAGATCAATCGTCATCAGAATTATACCTTAAAATTTCACAATATTCTCCATTTACCTCTTCAACATCCTTCAATGCTTTTTTTATCCATCTACATCTGAGTCATCCTCTGTCTGCAGGCATCTTGCTCACTTCTATGCTGTGCTATCCTGATATGATATTTTCTATGTCTTCCTTTTCGCTGGCCGTTCTCGTTCGTTTCGCCCCATTGTGCCTGTGCCAAGGTGGCATCGGGTAGCAGTATGGAGGTCTGTTTCTCTTCCTCTTTCGTTCTTATTCTCCTCGCCCCTTCGCCCATGCCCGCCCCCGCTCAAGCCCTGACTGGATGGCACTGTGCCAACCTGCCACCGCCATCGCTCTCATTTGTAGCTCATCCTTTCGTTGCCCTTCCCCCTGTTTCTACATTTCCATCCCTCTCTCTTCCCCTCATTTAATTCATCCACTTTCTGAATCATTTACCCTCTCTGTATGTTTGAAATGCTGCATGTACGTATATAAACAACACTGGTACATTGATGCATATACAACTTTTCATTTCTTAAATGAACGCTGCAAATCGTCGGTCTTTGTTGTCATTTGGGAGACTTTTTTGGCACCTGAAGGAATGCTCTGACGGACTGCTCTGTACGTAATTACGGCAGCAGTTACTTATTCCACTGAGACAAGAGGAGAAAGACGAAGAGAGCCCTGAGTTTGGAGAAAGCTTGTGTTGTTTTAATTAACTTTTACCAACCCCCATCATATGTGCTTGATTTCACGTCTCTTGAAGAGCCTAGTGCAGGTTGGACTTGTTCAAACACACACCATAAAGCTATACAATTGATCTGATTATCAGTAACATCCATTGGGTACCATTGACCTCGCCCACTTTATAAAGATGACCCTTGTTCCCTTGTTTTTCTTTTTTTCTCTCCTCTTTAAAATCTCTTGAGTCAAACAAAAGCTGCCAGTTATTAAGCAAATACTCTCATTAGTACACAAAACATAATGAATATGTAAATGAGGTGTGTAATTTATGCATGGGCTGAGAGACTTGTTCTCTTTTCAATCCTCTTTTGTATTCATTCTATTTATATACCCTATTCCTTAAAAGTTCATACCCTTACGCCAATTTTACTCCTTTCTTAGACCACCACATCCTTTGAATGAATCCATGGGAGACTTCCAGAGATCTAACTATTGTCTCTTTTATTTTGTGTCTTCTTTTCAACATATTCCTTCTTGCCTTTAACCATGGTTTCTAGAGCCTCTCACAATCTCTCTTTTTCTCTGTTTGCTTCTTTCTGCTCACTGCCCGTCCTCTCCAAAACAAACCCTGCAGTGACGCATTAAACCAACAACTGAGTGTTTGGACAAGATTTTTCTTCCAGGGATATGAATACTGAATAATCTATCCACTAAATCACACCCACACTTCACTGTGTTAAATTCAGTGTGTTGTGTGTTTTCCTTTTCTCCCTCTGTAACTGTGTTGATCTTTATGTGTGGTCCAAACTGTGTGGTAAATTGAAGCGTGTCCTGATAGACGGTGAGTAGCCTTGCTCCTGTCTAGGATAAACACCTATAATACTCTGGCTCCCTTGGCAATCACCATAGCAACAAACCATGGTACCCACGTGAGTTGCATAATAAGATGTTCCCCAAGACCACAGACCATAAAGCGGTGACAAAGTAGATACCCACAAGCAACAAATATGAATCAGAAAATAACCAGTCAGATGTCAGACTTCACCTCTGACACATTCCAGACCAATCTTTTGTGTTTATCAATAGGCTTTCATCACAAAACACACACTCTCATACGCACAAGCACCTTCTCTCTGTCTCTCCAGATCTTAACAGGTGCTGATGAGCCACAGTCAATGATTGTAATGAGCTATCGATCACCGTGGGAAAACAGAGGGACACAGAAGGGTGAGGGAGGTAGGGGGAACCAGAGGACACACACACACAAACAGAAGGAGGTGGACTGCCTGCTGGAAAAAAAACTTCAGATGAACTAAATGGAGACAAGCTGCTTTAGACAGAGTATCAATACTTGCTTTAATCAAGTCCTCATCTACTATTGTTCTGCTAAAACAGAATTTATGGGCAAGTGCCAGCAGGTTAGAGGGAACTGTTCAACTCAGAGTGGCTTCTGGACCGACTGCTCAGGATGACCATGCAGACATGCTTATCATGACCGAGTCCAGATGCCAGTGAATGGCACTGACGCAGTATCTCAATTTTCCTCTCTTTTTGTGCTGTGTGCATGGAGTGGAGGCAGACAGCTTTAGGGAAGGGGGAGGTGCGTTTGTATATGTGTGTGTGTGTGTGTCGTGTGTGTTGGCTGGCGTTTCAGATAATGAAATGCAGCAGGGAACAAAGAGCTGGGGGCCCCTATTCTCTGTGCTGCAGCTTCATTTTCACTCCCGTCAGTCTATGATTCTTCCATACCCGCTTTTCTTGTGTACATGTGTGTGTGTGTTTATGTTTGTATGAGCGGGTTGTTGTGTGTACGACTGTCCCCTCCTCCTCCTGTTAGTATTCTGCATGGCAGATCCCCCTAATGTAATAACTGTGTCTGCATGTCTAATTTACAGCAGGAGAGAGTAAATAGCCTGTGGTTAATTACAGTACGTGTGTGTGTGTGTCTGTGTGTTTGTGTGTGTGTCTATGCATGTGTCTACATGCGCGTGGGTGTGTCAGAATGATTTATGAGTTGCAAATAGCTACACCAGTGGCCCGTTTCTCCTCACTTAGTTTTTAATCTGTCTTTCCATTAATTTTCCTGGAGACGTTATTATGGTTTTATAACAGTGTGCACGAGGATGCACATGTGAGTGCACGTATGTGTTAATGAGACAGAGGTGTGGACATTTTGTGAGGATCGAGGCTACTCAAGCACCTGAGCTGCACTTTGCTTCGCCCCCTTTTTTACTTCTCCATTTCCCTTCCTTCCTTTACCCTTTTTCTCTCTTCCGGCGCTTCGTTCACTCTCTTCATTGAGAGCCACAATGAACACAGATCTTTATTGACAGTACACGGTAGAACATGGAAACAGCAGGTCAATCCGTTTAGCCCAAGGGCCGATACACCAATTCACCAATTTGTCAGTGTTAGTTTGAGAGAGAAAAGCAGCTAATCTCTCCTCTCTGCTCTCTATTGATCACACACTTAGACTCCACTTCTCTGTCTAAACACTATTGATTCTCTCTCTCTCTCAATCTCTTTCTCCCTCTCTTTCTGTCTTGCTCTTTCCACATACCACAGCTCTCAACACATCTTCCATTCATACACTCTGACTACTTCTCAGATAAAAGCCTGAATAATTGAGACTGTCCTTGCAGATGAAGCCCTGAGACACATATTAGAAGGATACTTGAGATTATTTTAGTATGAAAAATAAGAAGACATTCAGTAATTTTCATTAATACAGTACTATTATAAATGGGGCTTATCAACTATACAAAGCATTTTAGAGTTTGGTCCACAAGTGTCACAAATAATTGTTCCCTGCTGCGCACATTCAAAAGCTTATGCATGGTCTCATTAAAAAAAATCAATTACTTAGCAACCCATCTATGGCGTAAATACAGTCCGTGATTAAAAATTCACTACTTTGTACACTGTCTCTTGGCTTTGTTTTTCAGCCTCACGTCAAAGGGAGCACTTGAAAAGGACCACATTCCTGGCAAGATGAAGGCGATTCAGATGAAACCAAGGATCTCTACTGGGTCAGATTTAGATGGTGGGGGCGTCCTTCATGAAGCAATTTTTGTTGATAGAAATGGTTTGGTCAAGGAAAGACCAGCTGATTTACCAACACTAGTGTTATCTTACTTTGTATAAGAAGAAAACAGCAGTGAGAGATAGAGAGGGAGAGATCTATGAACAAATCAGACTATATTATTTATTATCCCATACCTTTATCCAAATGTCAAATTAATGAGATGTAAACAGGGATTCCCAAACTGAACACCCATGGGCTTTTCTAGTCTCTCTGCACTGCTCGGATTTATTATACTTGCACGCCCCCTAATGGTGAAATTAAGTCATTACAAACATTTTGCTTTGCAGGTTACAAAACACACTGCACGTGGATTGTGTAACTTAAAAATCAGCTGTTGTTGGATAACCCATACTGAGGCTGTAGGTTCAGGACGTGGAGCAGTTTAATCTTTAATGCGTTAATTTTTTACTAAGTGCGAATTGACATCGTCACCTTTTCAGCTGAAGATGTCTTCCCCCGCCAACGATAGCAAGGCTCTGGTGACAAAGATGTTGAGGGAAGTGCTGATGGGTCGTGAGGATCCAGAGGGCTTCTTTGCGATGTGTGTGTCCGAACTGGGGCACCAGGAGAGCCGCTCACAGTTTATGTCCCTCATCCAGCCCCTGTCCACGGCCAACAGCTCCCTGCACTCCGTCCTCACCTCCATCTACCAGGAATATTTCTCTAAGGTCAGTGACTGGATATACAGAAACTAAACCTGCCAATAGTTAATTTACAATGTTAAAGAACTGAAAGAGTAAAGGAAAAACAAAAGTAGGCTACATAAAGTAAGAGAAAAGTCCAAGATTAAAAACTGTTTGTGATATTAGCTAAGCTCTGCTTTATTAATTTACGATAACCAAGCTGATAACCTTAGCTGTATGGCAACTATGTAACTTTCGTGTTGTTGCGTTTAATACGTTTAATATAACGTTACTAACTAAAATAGCTGACTTTTGCAGTGCAAAACATTAATGTAGTTACCTTGCCTCAGTTTTACTTGACTTTACCTTTTACTTTGCTTTGGTTCCCTGCTGTGAGTCTTAGGTAAAGCTAGCCTGGGAGCAGCCGCCTACTGGTGGCATCGTTTGCCTGCAGATCCCCTCCACTCAAGTATTACTTTTTTTTTTTAAACACTCTGCTTGGAACAATATTGCGTGTCCGATGGGTTCGGGTTTTTTTTTTTACTTAAAAAAGTATAATAACCATGTTTAAATCCTTAAATGACTCCTTGCATAGCTTTGATCTCCTACTTCACTGCAAAGTCCGTTACAGTGGCTTCATGTTTCCACATCACACTCATCTAAATTGAATATTAGACCATGATTGGCTCCAAACTAGTTGTGATGTCACAAATGCTGCTTGTAGGCCCGCCCCTTAAAATCTGATTTTCAATTAGCTCAAAGAAATTTTCAAATGTAAGCAGATAAATGTGAAAACAGCCTTCAAGTGACAAACTTTTCACATTCTGTACAGTGAAGCTCAAACATCCAACTGTGGGAGCAAGAAGAAAAACACATTTCTGAAAGGAGGGGGCTTGGAGGATTTGCAGTAATTCTTTATTTTTTTAAAAATATGGTTCTGGTACAAGTAATTAATGACTGACATAGTCATTAAAAATGAATATAAATAAATAATAACTAAACTAGTCACTGCAATGGTGTTTAAGACCTGCATAGCTAGGTGATTTCACTTGTTGTTGTTGTTGTTGTTGTTGTTGTTGTTCAGACCTCTGTTAGGATTTAAGTGGAACTCTGCTGAGAATTACTTGAATTACTTATCTTTAATACTAAGTAGCTTATTAGTGAAACAAACACAAACTAAGTGCTGATATAACTACTATCAGTCCTGAAACAAGATCAGCTCAACAGAAAACACCTGTGGCGCTGTATGCAGGATGTGCTGGGCCTTTAAAATCAAAAGTGCATGAAATAATTGAAAGTCGACTTATTGTAAAAATTTCCTTACCAAACAGCTTTTAATCAAAGATCTAAGTTGAAGAGACAACATAACAATAGCTAGCTTGTCATTATCTCCAAGAGCAACATTGATAGTAAATGAACTGCAGTTATAAAGTCCTTTACAATGTGGCTGTCATTCACCTACAGATGCATGGTGGATGCCATAGCTGTCCCATTATGCAAAGCAACCTCGAAACATTTTTGAATAACAACCTGGTGTTTTGTCATTTTACAGTAGGGTACTGTGCATACTTTCACCTGGAACGATTTGCTCTCTTGCTCTTGTTATGCTTTGATTCTGACCACAGTGCTCTTGCCTCATAAACCCTCAGAGAGAGACGGCCTGATCCCCGTAGTCAGAGGTGCTGGTAGTAATTGCGTTGTACATGAAATTTGCCATCTCCACTCCAGTGACTAACAGGTTGTTTTAACACCAATAATAATGGGTTGTTCAAATTAAATTGCAGACTGAAGAGGATGAGCTTGAACTTGCATTGACTCTCTCTCTACTTGAAATGCAAGACCACCACCTGTCAACCCCCAGCAAAGAGTCCCGACCTCAGCTACTTGGAGACAGACCAAATCTGAGTAGCTGTGTTCCACTGACCTCAATGTCTAATTCTAAGGGAAACAGCCACACTCAGGCGGTAGATGAAGTTGGCAGGAAAAAAAACACAAACTTACCACAAACTGGACCCTGGGGTAAGGTGAACTCACCACAGACCACCCGAGAGTCTGAGCTTAAGAAAGGCGCACATTTTGACAATTATAATAAGGAGACACCAGGAACAAATCAGACTGTGTGTGTCCCAAGATGGCCTGCTTCATTCTCCAAGCAAGACACAGTTGAAGAAGGTGACCAATTGATGGATGGAGAGTTGAATCAATCACAGAAATCAAAACGTTCTAAGAACAGGCGACAGCGACGTAAAGGGAATAGCCTGCATGTTGTAGGTTTGCCCCGCTCTCCATCAGTGCCACCACCTGTATTGTTATGGTTCCGCAGGGACTTGCGACTCTGTGACAACCCTGCTCTTTCTGGCTCATTGGAGGTGGGTGCACCTGTCATTCCTGTCTTCATCTGGACTCCTGAAGAGGAGGAGGGACCTGGGATTACAGTGGCTATGGGCGGAGCTTGTAAGTTGACTGAGGAACCAGTGGTGACATTCTTCTTTAAAATTCAGTGCATTACTGTTTACAATCATGCTGTCTCTTCTTTTTGCAGGTAAATACTGGCTTCACCAAGCTTTGTCTTGTTTCTGTTCATCTCTGGAGCGCATTGGCAGTAATCTTGTCTTCCTCAAGGCCAGTGTAGAGGGGAATAAGGCTGGATGTTCCCTGCGTACCGTTAAAGAGTTGGTAAAAGAGACTGGTGCGAAAACAGTGCTGGCTAATGCCCTTTATGAGCCCTGGCTAAAAGAAAGGGATGACGTGTTAGTGTCAGCTCTGCAGAAGGATGGTGTTGAATGCAGGATATTCCACTCTTACTGTCTCAGAGACCCTTACTCTGTCAGCACGGAGGGAGTTGGACTCAGAGGTTTGTCAAGTTGAATTTGTTGCAATGAACTTGCTGAAGTATTTCTGTCATGTATTGGGCTTGAGATATGTTCAGCATCTAAGCTGAAATTCAAAATTGTCATTTTTGGTGTTTTTGTTTCTCCTGTCGTGTAGGGATAGGTTCAGTGTCTCACTTCATGAGCTGCTGTAGGCAGAATCCAGGGTCTGCATTAGGGACTCCCCTGGATCCTCCAGTATCTCTTCCCACACCTGTCCACTGGCCTCTAGGTGTGTCTTTGGAATCGCTAGGTCTGGCACGCATGCCCCGCAGGAAAGATGGCACAACGGTATGTCACCACAGAAGAGCAGTCCAGCTACAGCCCAGAATACAATAATGATTTGACGATGTAATTCCTCACCATTTTCTCATGTGCACTTTGGCATTCAGATTGATTGGGCAGCTAACATACATAAGTCGTGGGATTTCAGTGAAGAAGGAGCACAAGCCCGTCTAGAGGCCTTTCTCCATGATGGTGAGACACCTTGCATACACATTATACATGTGTTTGGAGGAAATACGGTGACATATAACTCTTCTTGTTTTTTCTAGGTGTTTATAGATATGAAAAGGAATCAGGCAGGGCAGATTTTCCAAATACCAGCTGCCTGTCTCCCTACCTTCACTTCGGTCAGCTCAGCCCTCGCTGGTTATTGTGGGATGCCAAACAGGCACGCTGTCGACCACCGAAATTTCAACGCAAACTGGCGTGGAGAGACATGGCTTACTGGCAGCTAACACTGTTTCCTGACCTTCCCTGGGAATCTCTCAGGCCTCCATACAAGGTTTAAATGAGCTATAGACATGCTGATTACTCATTAACATATACCTTCAATTTTATAGATGATCAGTAAATCAGTAAATAAAAGGTCATATGTGAATATGAAGACCCACGTGTATATTAAGGACTATTCATCTACTGGTGTTTGCAGGCTCTGCGATGGAGCAGTGATCATGGCCACCTGAAGGCTTGGCAGCGAGGTCAAACCGGCTATCCTTTGGTGGATGCAGCCATGAGGCAGCTGTGGCTCACCGGCTGGATGAACAACTACATGAGGCATGTGGTGGCGTCTTTTCTCATTGCATATCTCCATCTGCCCTGGCAAGAAGGCTACCGCTGGTTCCAGGTGAGAAGTGCATGCACACAGGCACAAAATAAACTTGCATAGACATTGTATTCAACATCACGCATTATTGAATGTGCAATAGGTTGGCTACCTTCTTACTGACAGTGTCCAACATTTGTATGTGCCTGTAGGACACTCTGGTGGATGCAGATGTTGCCATAGATGCTATGATGTGGCAGAATGGGGGCATGTGTGGTCTGGATCACTGGAACTTTGTAATGCACCCTGTTGATGCAGCAATGACCTGTGACCCCTGCGGCTCTTATGTTAGGAAATGGTGTCCTGAACTTGCAGATTTGCCTGATGAGCTTATTCACAAACCCTGGAAATGTCCCACATCCATGCTTCGCCGTGCAGGTGAGGAATTTCATGATTAACACAAAAACTACTGTTTTGAATCATGTGACCTACAGTATTTAGTTCCTACCTTGACATAAAAATCTCCTGTCTTTTGTATTATCACTGTTCAGGTGTGGCGTTTGGTCAGACATATCCTGAGCGAATTGTAACAGACCTGGAGGTGAGGAGGAGTCAGTCTCTGCGAGATGTAGCCCTGTTGCGGAAAGAGTTTGGACAGTATGTGGACAAGCACACAGGCTGTGACTTGGTCCCTCTGCCCCCACGCCTGGTCTCTGAGGCCCTGGGCTTATCACACATCGCTGGGGGTGTGGTGAAGCAGTTCCTTCTCCCTGTCATCACCCGCATGGAATTCAAACACCAGCTTGAAGATCCGGATGCAGACGCTGCCTCAAATCCCTACAATGCTGTTCTGAAGGGATACGTGAGCCGTAAGAGGGACGAGACCATTGCTTTCCTCAATGAGAGAGACTTTACTGCTAGTGTGATGTATGAGGGAACCCAGAGAAAGGAGAGGCTGGAGAGTGATCATCACAGAATGGAGGGACTCCCTCGACCTCCAGTGCCACGTGGCAGGGCGAGGCGAACTCCAACTGCCAAGGACAGGTTCTCTATAGTACCTGGTGGGACAGTTACCTCACTCAGGTGATCCAGAGATAAAAACGGAAATGTTATAGTTTATCAGTGGACAGCTCCTAGCTGTAAGCTGCAAAATGTTACAGCAAGAGGTGCAAAGATGAGGGGATACTCTAGATCTACAAAGGTCCCAAAAGGGAAAATGTGTGTTCTTGAAGACAAAATTTGCAAGAGTTGCAAAATGTTAGAAACTTTTTTATCAGCGATAATTCTGTATAATCTCAGGTATAGCAATGTTAATGATAGCCTAGGTGGAAAACATCGGTTCAAGTCTGTATTTTTGACCATACAAATGATGTCACATAAATACTATTTACTTTTGTAAAAAGCCTTAGATAAACTGAGGTTTAGTCACTGTTGTGTGTATTAAAAGACTTAGAGTGGGAGGCGCTATCACATTTCACTCTGGTCTTGAATTTTTGTTGTGGGGACACCCTTTTGGATACATTTTTATAACGGTTTC
Organism: Scomber scombrus; assembly: GCF_963691925.1. NCBI lineage: Eukaryota > Metazoa > Chordata > Actinopteri > Scombriformes > Scombridae > Scomber > Scomber scombrus. Next base: position 16,614,929 of record NC_084975.1, on the reverse strand, counting down.
TAATTTTGTGCTGGAATGTGTGTTTTTGAGGGTCAAATTGACATAATAAAGGATGGTTGTCTGAAGCAGTTTACTTTTATATTATTTTTAAATTATTTAAATGATCAAATATGCAAATAGCATTTATTTTATGTATGCCCTGACAAAGCGTCAAGCATCGACCTGTTCAATATAGTAATCATATGCCATCACTTTTACTGAAATATTGACACTGCCTACATTAATAATATAAAATATAAACTTTGGGAAATTAAAAAAAGAGAAAGAAAATACAATGTGTCAGAATGTTTATTTTCTATTCTACAGGTCCCATGAGCACAGTGTAACTTTCATACATGCAGAATAGACCAACATTATTAATAATACCATAAAGACCAAAGTGATTTTGTAAAAGTCTAACAGTATCCTAGAACAGTTTCTATTTGACTGAAATGTTGGGAAACTGTTCTACTGACTGAGTCTCACTTTCTTATGTTTTGGGGCTTGAAGCTATAAGAACTGAACATTGGATGTTTAGTTGATGCAGATTGACAGGTCCCATGTCTTTAACAGTAGATAAAGGATTCCTAACGTTCACAGCTCTACAACACTGACAGACCAGCAATGTGAAGCTCTGGAGCTCCACTGGTGGATGCAAAGTGCAGTGTAGTAACTTGACAGACACATCTTGTGCATTTGCTTGCCAGTGTTTGAAAAGGAGAGAGGGAGCATAGCACTTATTAAGAAGTATTAGGTTAGTCCTCAATGGAGCGGATGTATCTTTCATACGCTGCCTCATCCATCAGAGCGTCAAGCTCCGCAGGGTTGGCAATGGTCATCTTCATCAGCCAACCTATATTGAATAAGTTAAAAGTCAGATTAAGCTGGGAGCAAAGGACATTTTTGTGCATTTATGCCATTTACCACAAGTCAGATTTTTTACATCACTGACGCCATTTTCCAAAGCCCATTCCCGGCAGCATCTAGCTTCCTTTTTTTTTTTTTTTACCATAGTATGAACTTGTAGATATTTTAAACCAGCTTCAGTTAGGCAATCAATCGAGAAGTCTGCAGTGCATCTCCATGCAATGATTATGTCAATCTGACAACAAAAGTACATTTTGTTCAGTGTGATGGATTATCTATCTATAAGATGATGTTCATATTTGGAAATGAAAAGGAAACCAGCAGCTTTCTGGAAGGTAAAAAAACAAAAAACGAATAAATGTAAAACACTGATATGCCTTTGAAAATGATTAGCAGTAATGTAATCTACATGTGATGTCTAGTATGGGCTAAGACATGCATGTAAAGACACACACTTGGAGCACATAATGCTATAAAGGTTAATTTTCAGAACAAAATAAGAACAAGTTGTGTAAGTTAAATGATATTACTTTAATTATACATAACTAGCTTCATCCTTTTGATACTTTGGATTTATACAATGACTGTTTATGTTAGGTTGCACTACTGCCCTCTACTGTCCCAAAAATAATGTAGCTCATATGCAGTTTCCTTTATATACAGCCGGTTACTGAGAACTATTAAGATTTGAAACACCACAAAAAGGTGAAGGAAACTAAATATACATGGTATACCAATATAAAATCCCTTCGAGCACGTTATTTGGCTGCAAGTTGCGGACAAATAATGTATCCATTTAGTTATATTTTGGATTTAGTAAAATATATTCAATATATATATATATTTTCAAAGTTACAATGGAATAGGAACATGCAATATGGAGAACTGTGCCATTAGGTGAGCATTCCTATGGAAGCTCACTTCTGTTTAAACTCTCACATAAACATACCTTATTGTTTGCTTCTTTCCATTTCCATTGCCTTCTCGAAATAACTGAATTATCAATGCAGGCAGGACAATGGATTTTAATGTGTGTGCTTACCATCTTTGTAGCAGGATTTGTTGACCAGACCAGGTTTGTCTGCCAGAAGTGTATTGACTTCAACAACTTCTCCAGTCAAAGGGGAATAGAGCTCACTGGCAGCCTTTACGCTTTCCAGAGCTCCAAATTCATCTGTAGCAGCAGATAGTAGAAATAAGTGCTTTTAAACCCAAGTCAGAAACATGACAAATACAAAGAAACAAGGCAAATATTGCTAAGCTGTCTTAACCTTATTTAAGGTAGGTACTTGATGTGATTTTCAGAAAGAAATTATTATTCTTATATACAATATTTTCTCCACATCACCAGGGAATGACATGCTTTGGATCAGACTTACAATTATCTTAAAAGGACAAGTTCACAATTGAAACAAAAGCTTGTAACAGTCAGATCCCCAAATGAAAACGGAAATAGATTTTTCTTGTCATGATCATTCCTCCTGATCATAGCAACCATTTAATATCCCTTCTTAATATCGTAACAATGTAAGTGATAGGTGACAAAATCCAATCCTCCTTCATTACAAAAATGTATTTAAAAGTTTATCTGAAGCTATTATGAAGTCTCAGCTATCCAAAATGGGCAAATGAAGATGACATCTTTTAATTTAACAATCTTTTTGGTGCCAAAGCCCCATCTTTTTTGGCTTACTATACTTTCACCACAGCTCAACAGGGAAACGCTGCCTGAGGAAAATAAAGAGGGAATTTGATGCTATAAAGACTGTAAATGTGGCAGATATCCACCTAATATGACTAACTCAGACTGCTGAGTCCTCATACAGGCTTCAGATCTAAATGCTTTTTTTCCTCCTTTTCATTGTTCATATAGATAAGAAATATACTTTATTAATCCCAAAGGACGTTTAAACTGCCACAGCAAACAACAATGAGGTACAAATGACAAATAAAAGATGCAGTTAAAGGATACATTAGGTACAATTACTTAGCCTTTAATTGCATTATTTTGTGTTTTTCACCCCATTGTTAGATGGTGTAATATAGGTGCCCTGTTTTAAGACAGACTTGAAAAAATGTAAACCCCTCCCATAGCCGTATGCTCTATAATATGAGTTTAAGCCACACTATCCTGAACTTCACACAGTACCTTGCTGAGCCAGCTGTGTCCCCAGCTCTGGCAGTCCACAGTAAACCACATCTCCCAGAGCTTCCTGCAAGTGGCAGAAAGCAAGGTCAAAGGTAGCAGCAAACGCATTTTCTTTTGCGTGTGCTTTTGCGCAGGTTTAAGAGACGTACTTGTGCAAAGTTGCTGATGCCAACAGTCCCGACTCCATCGTCTTCTACCCGGATCCATTCATGCTTGTCTGTGAATTTAAGTGCTGCAAGATAACATACAACAGAATCAGAACACAAAGAGCCTCCTAATACAAGACTTTCAAGTACATTTTATTCCCCTGCCACTGAAACAGAGAGACAAACATACAGCTGCGTCGTCAACTCAGTGTCCTTTTCTCAAGCTAATATTACCCTCTAACCGCAGCCACCAATGAGACAATCTTAGCTAACATGCATAATTAAAACACGTTCACGGGGAGGGGGGATACCTGCTGAAACCCGACAAGAGGACGCTAATGTTCTTCGAAAATAAGGCGCTGTTGCCAGTTGCAACGGAGAAAGCGTTGCCGAGCGAGTAAGTAAAGGCAAAACTGTGCAAAAGTTGGAAGACAGCGAGCGGAATAGCCCACAGGCGGCCATTTTTGTCGCTTATTGATGAGAGCGTGGGTCATCCTCTTCTTCGTGGATATTAGAGACATCAATGTCGCTTTACTGCCATCCACTGGTCAAGAAGAAAGTGATATAACAAAAAACACCCCCCCCCCCCAGGCATAACACTGTTATCATAAATTATTTGTTAGATTTTTATTTATTGCTTAGATTTTTTATTGAATCCACCCAGTGTAAAGGTGTATTTGTTACATCATGTGTCATTTGTTAGATTTTTTACTGAATTTATATTCAGTCTTTGTGTTTTTAAAGCTGAACCAAAAAATTCCTTGAATCCTCCTCGAATCCTTAAAGCTATTTTCTGATGCATTTACTGTTGAAAATACAATCAATACATCAGAAACCTGAGATGATCACTGGTAAGTAACTACAAGTAATTACAAGTTGGTGGCAAAATCAACCAAAAGGAAAACATAAAATACCATTTATTCCACGATAATCCCTCATTTGGTGTTTTGATGATTTGAGAGGGCTGTTTAACACATCAGCCCAAAATCTCCCATTGGTGTTTAACTAGGTTAAAATCATCAAACCATTTAGACACCCCTCCTGCCCATCAGTGGAGACCCTTTTTCCTTTAAGGGATAGTTATGTGTTAGGTATGATTATCTGTTAATGAAAAGGAATGTGACTTAATCTACTGGATATTTTTAACTCTCAAATATATATCCTCAAAAGCATAGTAGTGGTCTAGCTGTAACTGTCCTGTCCCCACCCCCTCTGAACTAAAAAGTGCACACCTGTTAACATTGTTTTTCCACTAACTTTTCACAATTGAGGAACCTAACAACATATAACTTAACGTATTATTTTTATCGCATTTTTAAATTTCTTTTTAAATGTCTTAATTGTTTTGTGTATTACAACCATCTTGACATATTTTGCTGAGCTCTTTCTTTACTCCTATGGTGTTGCACTGTATCTTAAAAACCCCAAAACTTGTTTTCTTTTTAACAATAGACTTTGACCTACTTTTTACTGGTTTCAACTGAGTGACTGTAGACCCGTAAGTGCCTCTACATTTAACAAAAAAATAGTTTCATTGATGAAAATAGTACAAGCTTTTAGTGCACTACTCTGACTTTGCCCCTTTAACCCAACATTAAGCCTAAAGTCCTGCCAACAATTCCAATAGAAATACTATCAATTCATTATTATATATTGTGTGCTCTTGCTTTGCTGCATTCTAGGTTTTGCCGCAAAAAATACAATCTTTGATTTGCCACTTTCCAGATTTGTAAACCCACCAGTGAGAATCAGCTGTAGCTTAATAGAGACCCTGTTTCTGTTCCAAACACTACTCTGCGTCTAGACATCCGGCAAACATAATCAACATTAGTTTAAGATTAAATTAACTGGGCTTAACAAAATGATGGCTGTTTGACAGGCTTACTGCTTTGCTATTATTTATGCATCATGTTCCATTTAGAAAATAAAGACTATTTGATGGATAACAACTCCAGAGTCCAGCAGCACACAAAATAGAGAAAAAAAAATCTGACGTGTTAAAATGATGTTTATTTTAAGGAAGATTTGGTATCTGGAGGAATCAGGGTTAGGTTGTTTTAAATCTGCCTCTTCCCATGAGAACAATAATGATTCATTCTTAAAGACCCACAAAGAGGTTTTGACCCAAAATATTATTTTGTGTGATGCTTAAATAATCACCAAGACATCTAAAGTAATCACATCCCAGTTTTTCACATAATACAACCATTTTGGAATTTATCCCAGCATGATTGCTACTTGCATAAGTTAAATTGTTTTGCAAGTAATGACCCATTTAAATTTTCTGTCTGCACATTTTGCTCCATCGTAAATGAAGACAAAACACTGGAGCCAGAAAATTCCAGTGAGCTTATCACAGTTGTTTTGGGAGCCATAAATATAGAACTACACATTCAATTCAATCTTTTATGACAGATGTCTTGAATGTATAAACTTTCAATTATACTCCCCAGTTTTTAATAAAATCTTTTGTTCATTAAAGCACACACGGACCGATCGGGCCTCAAGACTTATTCTCAATGACCAACCTAACAAAAACTTAAATTATTTATTAAGTAACACTTTTATTAATACAAAACAACAGAATATATAAAGAATAGGTCACTCTCATGCCTGGGAGTTCTACTATTGCTCAAAATTGCATTAGCTGAGGAAATGGCATGTTTAGAATTTTAAAAATAATAAAAATAAAGCAAACTTGAGTGTTTCACACAACCATACACTCCCTTTGTCCTGTTCTGGCTTCATAAACTATGCTGAAAAACAAACTAAAATACATAAACGACTAAAAGTGTCTTCCCTATACCTGGGCTAAAACCTACAAACATAAATAACAAAAGCACATTTGTTTGGCTTTTACATTACACAGCTTCAAGAGTCCATCCAGTGTCCACTTTTCCTTATTTGATTCTGAAGATGAGAACAAAAAACCCCCAAAAACAACAACGATAACAACACCGATAACAGTAAAGAGAAATGACAGCTTGCTGTGGAGAGAGGAGTGAAAACAGAGGGAATGAAAACTCCTGTGTGTATGTTTGGTTGTTTCTCCATCAGAGCGCATTGGAAGCTTGCTTGCTTGCCCTTGTTGAAAGGCGTGTAACATGTAACATGTCTGTGATAGGTCACTCCTGCAGGGGGTGCTGTGTGCTGCTGGATTGGTGTGAGGAGCAGGGGTGACTACTGGCTGTCCGTGGCAGGCAGACAGAGGGGTCTTTAGTCTGTAAAGTCTCTCTCCTCACTGCAGGAAGGAACAGCTATGTCGGGAAAGCCAGGAAGTTCATCTTGGACCATGGTCAGGTCACCACTGTGTACCACAGACACGACACACATTCTCTCTTGTCCACACACTCCTGATGTCTCTGTGCCCACAAACACGCGCACAATCAGCCCGACCCAGACACCCCTTCTGGTTTTTAGGTGGTTCGTTCCTCTCCGTCAGCCTCCTGCTTGGTCCTGCGCAGGTTGCTCTTCATCTTCACAAACTCTGGGGTGTTCTCCTGTTCCTCGTCAATTTTCTGTTGCTCCAGCTCCAGCTGCAAGAATACAAACATTGGAAAATGTAACATTATAGAGGTAATAAAAGGGCATCAACAAGAATTTTATCAATCATTTACCTGCTCTAGTTTCTGTTGTCTTTTCATGAGCTCTATCTCCAGGTCACTCCTCTTTTTATGGGCCTCCTGCTCCTCCTTCTGAGCCTTGATGACTTGCTCCCTCTTTCTTTTCTCCAGAACCTTCTGAAGCTCCGGTTTGTTCTGAGGAGCCAGACCCCTGTGTAGAATTAATCAGTGAAACAACATGTTACTAAAATAAAACTTAATGAACAACATCTGACAACACAGGCTTCAAAGCCCCACATGGAGACACACTAACATTCACATTTATGGTTAACAGATGATGACATGACCTCATTCTAGTTTGACACGCATGCTGACTAAAATGTTCTGGATTAAACATGTCAATCATGTTCAGGAAAATTTAGATTTTGAGCCAATCACAGATTGTTCCACATTTTCCAATCTGTGTACGAGATGGTTGCCAGCACTGGAGTTGACCTTGATAAAAGTGCAATTGAAACCATGTAAGGCTTTTCTTTTTTGAAAGTACCAAAAAAAAAAACAATCCTACAATTATCAGCATCAAAGCTCATTTAACAATCTGCAAACATCATATATATATCATTGCAAAATCTCAGAGGTTGTTGCACAACTGCCTTGGTTTATGTAGTAAAAAGTAAAAAAAGAGGATGGGGACATCTTGGTCCAGTGTGAGCATGTCTTCCTAAAAGGAGCAAAACACTTAATGTTATGTAATACTCCAAACTCCTCCAAATTACGAGAGAGAAGGAGGGGGGCTGAGGATGCAAAGAGTACTTAACAGCGATGGGTTAAAGTCAGCTAGAAAAGGAAAAACCCAAATAAACAGTGATCCTTTCAAAGGATCAAGGAAGTACAATATAGTACAAACAAAATCAGGGGAAGCAAAAAGACAGAGGTTACCATTCAATTTAAGTAAAAAATTATTGTCCCCTTTAAATACCTTACGATCCAGATTACTTAACTCTCCTCATGGTTAGTGATTTCACTTTTGCCTGAATCTGCGTAGGCTCTTCAAAGAAAACACAGCATGCCTACCTGACTGCAGTTTAGAACAACAACACCTTAATGAAATGCATTATTAAATCCTGGAGATTACATAACCAAGTCCACAATTTTCTGAGAAGCAGTGGGAGGGAATTTATTACTTAAACTGAAGTCACTGCTGCAGTTTAAATGCCCTGGTTTCCCTGATAGCGAGGGTCTTATGAAAGCACTTGAGCCGAGGCAGAGCAGAGGGTCATTGACGTGATCGTTTCAGGCTGTTTTCCAACGCTCCGCTCAGAAAGGGAGGGGGGGTCAAGGTCACTTGAAACAATAAGACAGCTGTAAAAGATGCTTACGCCACCCTCCTCTCCTCAATGGGACGATGTTTACATAATCACGGACCCTCCTTTCCATGACCCCTCCCACAAGTGCTGCCCCTCTAGCACACAAGGAAGAATGTGCGTTCAAATCCCACACACCAATACCTCCATCTGCTCAAATGCTTCACCAGTCTCAGTGGCTGAATTTCTCAAATTCTTCCTCCGTAAGCACACGCACAGCAGAGTCACCACAGCAAAGGTAGCAAAGGCAGAAAAAGGCTAGATACTGTTTTGTAATCTTGATTACATAACACATTTTTTTCCCTCTTACACAGTGATCCATCCATCCATGTATCCATCCACCCCCTCCCTCCCCACTCTGATCACCATGACTAATCCACTATGCAGGGAAGCTTTCTACACAATAAAAGGCCCAATCAAAACAAGTTCATTCCACCATTAAACCCACTAGATTTATCTTACAGACTTCTACTGGTACTAAACTCATAAGAATCCCTGTCTAGACAACTAAAAACAATATGCTGCAGCTTCTGGAATAATACAGAGACAGCAACATCAAAACACTTTTTCTCTAAATGTTTTTATTACATTTCTTGCCTATGCTGGTTCCCATCATTCATTAATGTCAAGCTTCCATTAGTACAAAAGGACCTCACTGTTCGACCTGTTTAAGGCAGCGCATCACTGCTGTGATGTAACAGCTGTCAGCAGCATGTGTGTTTACGTAGCTATTAATAGCTTGGAAATAGAGCTGATGGTGCTCCATTTGGTGAGAGAAAATACAAACATATAGTGTCAAAAAGGGTGATCACAAACCCCAGTGTGCATGCATGTACACAGACACTGCTCCACGGACGCTCACACAGACCAAATCCTGATTTATGATGTAGTGTTAATATCATCAGTCAGACCAGATTCATCCTGTACAGTATATGTGTGTGACCTTTACATAACCAATGTTTGACACACTAATGCACCCAAGGTTTTATATAATACCACTGAAGTCAACTAAAGTGACACGCTGCAGAAACGTTGGCCACGTCTGCACGGATACTGTCAGGCCAATTACAAAAAAGTAGTAGGACTACTGTATTAACTCATTCTCCATCAGAAGACGTAAAACCAAATTAGCCTGGACCTCGAGACTGCTGTCTGCACTGCTTTTCCCTGTCTGACATGTTTTGAACTCAGGCAGACTTGATAGATATTGCCACACACAACAACAGGTTTTACCAACAAGTAAATAAATAAAGCATTATATACTTTACAATCACGTGCCGCACCTGAAGAAACGTCACAAGTTACTATTTTGATCTTTTATTGTTTATGTGCCATAAAGCGTGATACATTGTCAGATAGCTAATTAGAAATCAGAATCTCTTCCTTAAACGTTATCTGTGTATTAAGCAGGTGTGTTTATGCGGAAACTGATAAGACATCAATAACAAACCTCTTCTGGTTCATGAGCAGCTCTCGGTGCAGGTCCTGATGGTTACGGGAGTTCTTGACTGGGTTGATCAGCTTCTTGGGTTTGATGAGCTCATCACAGTCACCCTCCAGATAGTCTGGCTCCGCCATGACACTTCTCCCTGGTGACACAGACAGACCAGGGTCACACGGATCTAAAAAGACACAAACAAATAAAGAAGATCTTAATTTAACCACTATAGTGCAATGTGAGCCTGGATGCAACAAAACAAAAGACACATATCTCTCTCTGTGGTGGCAGAAATCAAAATGTGTTGCAAAGGTACAACATTTTTGAGGGACATTTTATTTCTTGAAAATAGTGCTCCTTTCAAACCCTAATATGAGCATCTGCTTAATCCTCTAGCATATGCTCAAAGTTTTTGAATGGTCTCTATAGTGAGCAAGGGACTCTGGAGGGGTGCTGGTATTACATAATTGTTCCCACGCTACGCAAAGAAGAACATTTCATTCCCACCAGATGATGTAAAAATCAAATGCAAAACAATGAGGACATGAATCAGGACAGCACATAACCACACTTAGAGATCTCTTAGTCATATGGTTATGGGAAGTATTAGTTACTGATAATAATGCAACCTAAATGTTCACTTCAATCCACTGTAGTCCGTGACCTCAAAAACAAAACAAAACAAAACAAAGTATTCTGTATTTCACAAGCGTTACATACAGTATTTTTCCACAATTAGAAAAAATAACTAATACATGTATGGTAATTATTTTTCTCCTGACACAAAGATTATCTATCAAGCCATTAAAAAGCAAAGAAATAACTGGGATTCACAACAAGTAAGACTGATACCTCAAGCTTATCGCAGTGTTCATGCAATAATATGCAATAATACTACAGTGAAGGGTGTTTTCTGGCAGCTCAGTGCTTCTGTTTCCCAGTCTGCTTTTCTCAATGAAACATTCGCAATTACATTTAAATTGATGGCTGTTTAAATAAACACATGAGCAGATAAAAAATAAAGGTCTAACCACCTGAAATAAAAGAAAAAAAATCTTTTAAAAAGTATATATAATATAAACATATATGGCTCATATAAGACTAAAAACAGCGAAGCACTTTTTATATAATGTTAAAAATGCCCAAAAATTTGATGTTGGTTTAACTCACCCTGCAGATGAGGAAAGACGGGATATCTGAACATTGTCGCCATCTCCGCTATTTTGGTTTGAAATCTTTTTTTCCAGGAAAAGCTATTAAAAGGTCACTGTCCTGTTTATCAGTATGTTGCAGAGCCTCACACGGGAGAGGTGCTTTGTCCTGCACAGCTGTCTGCTACTGAGCTGGTTGGAGTTCAAAGTCTGTTTTATAGCTGCACTCTCACTCTCTCTCTGTCTCTCTCTCTCTCTCTCTCTATCACACACACACATTCACTCTCTGCTCCCTCCCTCACCTTTTCCCCTCCCACTCACTTTCAAAGTAAATCTCTGGATGAGGAACAATTTACAGGCAAAATTCCCTTATTATTGGATGTGTTTGATCCATGCTTGTTTAATGAATGCATGAATGAACATTCTCAGTCAGAAATTTAAAATAGTAGTAAATGAGTATGATAGTAAACTACAAATTAAGCAGAGTGTGTTTACTTTGATAATACATAACACCACCATGTGCATGTCCCTTGCTGTAGGCTGAGGAATGACTCAGGTTTGTACACAATTGCATTCTCAAATGCCTCCAGAAACAGTGATTTTTAAGGCGCTGCTTAGATACGACTTTCTCCTGCCTGTGACTGATAAGGACAGAATGAAAAAAGACAGCAAACTTCAGCGGGCCAATCACATCAGTTGTACCAAGGACAGTGCATGTGCTGGAGTCCATAGGTGGGGGGAGTGTGTCCTTAAAATCAAAACATACATGCATGCAAAGTATTGATGTAATTAGCTGAAGACACCACTAGAGGTCGATATTCTTGCACCATAGAAACTAAACCATCTCCGTTATGTAACAATGAAGCCTAAAGTAAACCTAGATTGTGGCTATTTTCACCGCAGAACAAAGCCAGAAAGATGCCACATAATAAAAATGCTTGATGGATATAATGGAATATGTTGACAAATGAAAATACTGCTTTTTCCACTTGGTTAAATGGTTATAGTGGTGTGTAATCCCTTCTAATATCAGATTAGTAACCTTTTAAAATTTGCATTTTTTCTCATTTGGCCAGAAAAAAAATCTTTAAACCTATGTATATAAAATAATTGTTCTAAATAACACAAGGTTAAGGACTTATGAAAACAAGAAAACAATGTGTTTATTACAGTTTATCAATCCATCTCTAAAATATTTTTTATTTTAAAAAAAAGACTAGTAATTGCATTTACTACATAATGTTATTTATGATGTCTGTATGTTGATAGGAACATACCAGTCACAGTACGATTTGTGACACAGTCGGGGTGAGTTTGAGCATGTGAGACAGCAGAGGTGGGCAGAACAGCTTGTGTCTCTAATCAGCAGCTATGTGTGAGCACACACGTGCTGTGTACATCAAAGGTGTTTTTTGTTAATTCCGGTAGTAGGGGGTAGAGGAACTTAAAGACTGGCAGTGTTGTCAAAGTGTCCGTTAGCTCAACACATCTGCTCCTACTTCCTCTGTGCCCCAAGGGAGAGGGGAAGTGACATAGGGAGTTCAAAAGAGCCCTACAACCTCAAATTGGAGCCCTGCTTCAATTCTGCCTTATCACTGGTAGTGTTACATGTTTTATTGAATGTCCCTTCTGGTTAGAATACAGTATACAGTATATAGATAACATGTTTTACTATCAGTTAAAGTCCAACACCTAAAGAACAATATGGATAACCAAGTTGACGTTTATGTTAACTTGTTACGTTAATGTAATTTAATTCATGGTTGCAAAACACAAGATCCTCTTTCTTCTCCCTTCTGCAGGTATTTAAGGTTCATTTTCAGCACTTCTGTGTTGAAAGGCGGACCATGTAAGCACCCTTCCAAGCCTATCAGTGTGTAGATAACCATATAACGTGTTTGTGAAGACACTTCCTGCTGTTCAAGGAATCCCATTAAAAACACTGTGTTTATTGGTTTTGGAAACACACCCTAAAAGCATAGACAACACACGCACGTACGTACACACACACAGACACACACAAACAAACATGTAATGAGCCTCAAAAAGACCTAGGTCTCTGAGATGTGGCTAGGAGAAAGGACTCAATATTTAGAGGATTTATAATGTCTACGCATTCAGGCATAAAAAGGAGAGGAAAGTTGGTGAAAACAGAGGAAAAACAAAGGAAAACTGGGTCAGATGAGAGTCTAGGAAAAAAGTAAAGGAAGTTGGCCAAAGGCGGCTTTCCTGTGTTTACTTCACTCTTTCTTTGTCATCCTCATGACCTACGTATGACTGATTTAACATACAGTGAGTTGTCACATTTTTGTAATAGCTGGTTCAAAAATGTGACAACTACAGCTACAGGAAATATCCAATGAATCAAGTAATGCAGTAAGAGTTACAAGCATGCAGAGGTTGAAACTGCACACATACGTTTTCAATAATAATGTAGCTCTCATATCATGCTCACAGTGACTTTTTTTCCCGTTGTATCAAAGTGAAAAGAAAATGTCTGTGTGGCAGTTTTTGAGAAAAAGAGAAAGTAGCTGAATGCATGTTTTCAGTAAACATGTTTACACTAGTTCATGCATGTATGTGTGAAATGTGTGTGTGAAATGTGTGAAAGTATACTCATGGTGGCCAGTTGCATTAGCACTGATAGGATGACTGATCCTGGACAAGAGTGCCTGCACTGTGCCAAATGATTGCATCACTACGCCCAGTTCTGCTAATTAAGAGCAAACAAGCATACAGGCTTGCATTCAAAATGCAAACTCATTTCTCAATTTCCTCCTCGACTGTCATTTCCCCCCAGTCGTCATGGAGACCTGCCATCACCCATACCTCATTTAGTGACACAGCACTCAAAACAGGAAATAGCTCATGCCAACTTAGCGGTTCCTCAAGGCCTCCGATGGGCAACGCTAATGAGACTTTCAATAACAACTAAATTAAATCCTTAAAAACACAAATAAATGTGTATGTCCACCTATAAAAAAATTCCTGGTTTAACCCTTGAGAAAAAAAGCACAGATGGGACGAAAAACAAATGAAGAGAGATTGGGAAGAGAGGCTAAATTGGCCATTATCAGTACTTTCTTTTTTGTTTCACTGATGGGAAGCAAACAAACAATCCTGTGAATACTACAAGAAAGAAAGACAAAGACAAAGGATGAATTGTTAGTGACATTTAAGAGATAGAAGACAGAGAGAGGTTGATAACTTCATCTTGGGATCAGAGCAAAAAGGGTCAGAAAAGAGAACCAAAAGTTGATTAATGACATGTTTCTGTTATTCAAGAGTCAACAGTGGCCGTCTTCCTGCTGTAACCTGGAAAGAGAAATGACGGCAAAGTGAGCAGCTGGTGGACTGCTTCACCATGTGACCTCCCTGTCCTCCTCCAGGATACAGACATGAACAGCACAGGCTAGCCAGAGCTTTGCACAGGGTGGGGTTGGTCTATGAACTGTCATCAAGGAGCCAGGATTTGTTTTGCACAGGATCCAGCAGAAATGTGCACAGGGGTCAGATATACAAAAAAAAAGGATTAATCAGCTTTTCACCATCCGGTTTTGAGATACGCTGATCATAGAGTCATCTAACATGAAAAAAATGACCGTTTCATGACTTTTAAAAGAGCTGACATCAGTCATTTTTATTTTTACTTCTTGATGGCTCTTAATGGTTAATAAGCGTCTTAAAAACAATCCCATAAATATAGATATGAAATTGATTTAGGCTTTTGTGTATTTTCAGTTTGCAGTTTTGGAAAGACTTAGCTTAACAAAAGGTGTGATATTCTGATTAGAGATGTGTACATATGCAAAGAAAAATCAGACTCTGTATAATTTCATGATGGATTGAAGAAAATGACTTCACATTTTCTTGAAGCTTAATTTACCAACCATTCTCTTGCTCCAATATCCCCTCCATGTCCCATATACAACCTCTTGTTCACCCTCCCTTATCTCTCTTTTTTGGCCTGATCCTGTCTATTCCACTCACAGATGGGAGGTCCACCCCTCAGGGGAAATTGCGTCATCAATACCCCTAAAGCAACCCCCACACCCCATTTTCTCTCTCTCCCTCTCACATACACACACCCTTACAAGCTGGACAGATCCGAGTACGTGTCTCCAAGCCTTTCGGTTAATGAAGCGGCCATTCAGCCATAAACAGGAGAGGCCCTAATTAAAACACACAGATAGATGGGCTTTTAACTGACAGCTGTAGGGGGATGGGGGAAGGGGGGCCAGGGTGTGTGTGTGTGTGTGTGTGAAAGAGAAAGTGAGAGTGACAGAAACAGTGAGGGAGAAATAGACACTTGGGGGCCCAGTAGTGACAATGAGCTCATTTCCCGTACAGGCCCGGTGTGCACATGCTCATTTACAAGCCTCCCCCATGACGACACATAAATCACGGTGGGAGACGGAGTGACGTACATGTGCACATTTCCAGAGCGTACATTCAAACAATGGAATTGCATATTGTCCTGTCACTCCTCAACACAAACACATTCAAAGTCAGCAAAGACCAAAAAGAAAAAGACAAAAACCACAAAAACAGCTTGCATACTCACAGTATTTGTTTGCAGTCTAGCACTCTATGTGCATCTGTAAGCAAAACAATGTGTGTGTATAAATGACACTTGAGCTCCCATCAGGAAAAACTGGCCTGCCAGTGCACACTGAGCAGCAAATAAGATAGGACAGAACATGCACACCATGACATACACCGGAGCACCAGCATGTTTCTGTTTATACAAAACAGAAATGCGAAGTTCCACTCCCACTCTTGCCATTGCAAACTTTATAATGACTAATAGTAGAAGATGGGAGGATGAGTGTCGAATCTTGATTTTGGAGAGATTATCAAAACATATTGAAGTGTATTTAGATTATAAAGACGCCAAACATTCATGGCGATTGGCTACAGCATACTGAATTATGGGATGAGAAAGAGAGAGCACGAGAGAAAATGGCTCCTCAAAAATGTGCTGAAGAGTTTGGGGGTTGATATCTGTTTTGTATTTCCTGCGTTGGAGTGGGGGTCAGAGTAGAAGAGGAGCAGGGGAATTCTGGGGCCTCATCATGTACTGACCTCTGAAAACACCCACCGTACGATGATGTCACTAGGGAGACGCTGGAGTGTGGGAATTTACAATCACCATTTTAGGGTTCATAAAAACACAGATGCGCACCCATGCAGCAACACCCAATGAAGCAAAGGATAATGTCACACTTTGTATATCTCATGTGAGGGAGGAAGGAGCTGTTAGGCTTCAGTTACACAGTGTACACGTAAACACTTTGAAAAACTTGAGATCATTAATTACAGCTCTATAGACTGTCATGGTGAAAAGTAAACACCCAATATCATCACTACGCCTGCCAACAAGGAGTAATACTTCATACAAAACCATCGAAATTACAGTGTTATTCTCTCCTTCTAACTTGTATATAGTTTTCATCTCTCTGGCCATCCAGTGCTTTCTGTAAAAACATCTATTATCTTTGTCCTCACTTGCAACAACAATCACCTTCTGTCAGTCAGCTTCTCCAAATGTCTGTATGAAGTTAGGAGATGTATCATGCAAATTTCCATGTCTATATTTATATTGTGGCTAATACTCCTACTGTAATATATTTGCATGATTTACAGCCCTTTATCCAGGCCCACCCTGTTCTGATTGGCCAGCTTCTGGAAGCTTTGTCTCAGCCGACTTCGGGTAGGTCCGGAGGCTACGTAAACAAACAGTTGTAGGATTTCACTCTTTTTCTAGTCCTTTACTCAAAATGGAAACTTCTCAAATCTGAAACCGATCCAAAATAAGCAACAACACAAACAACACATGGAGCAATCTTAGTAACAAAGGCTACAGAACCGATAGCCCTTTGTGGGCTTGCACGAACAATCGGACATCATCATGATGAAGAATTAGAGGTAACATTAAGAGTTCAGAGCAGGCTCTAAGTCCATTTTGACCTAAAGGGAGCATTTTACTTACATTCACTGTCATAACAGTATAAAAAACAAACAAACAGGAAATCACAAAAAGCATGCTATGCACTCAAGAAATTAAATATCACCTGATGTTGAGGAATTGAAAAATGGAAGTTTATACAGACTCATCAGACAAAGGCCAGTGTATGCCGGACACTGCAATTTGGACTCATAACGGACCAAAAAGTGGAACCTCATCAATTCTACTTCTCATATATATGTTCCGTAAAGTCTTGTTCTCTGTTTTTAAGAAAAGCAACACATTCATCACATGTAGAAAAGATTTTATGGGTTTTATTTGTTATTTTGGCTTGAAAATAATAAGCTCTTATGGCTGTAGTTTTTCATTCTGTCTTACTTTCCATCTCCCCCCATGTCTTGGAGCTCTTGGATAACCACAGTGGCTGTATTTGGTCTTGTCTGATTATAATGCAAGTCGATCACATCCATATCTGGCTTTTAAGATTTGATTTCAATATAAACAAGCATCCAGATCTGTCAGTTGAACATAGCTCAGCGTAATAAGATGAACAGGCTGTCTTTGGGATGAGAAGAGTAACAGAAGCTTTTCATTGTTAAGCTGATGTTACTCTGATATCACAAATTAATCATGTTTAGCTCTGATCCCACTCTCTGAACTGAAACACGCCTGCAAGTTTGTGTTCAGCACGGTTTGAAGTTATTTCAAGCGGTGGCTCCTGCACAGTCCTATCCACAAGCATTGTGAGCCCCCGGGGTGAGGCAGATTACAGAATGAATGGGATGGATTGAAAAGGCATAGACACCACTTTGAGTCACGCTGAGGGAATGTGATGAACCTGCAAAGTGATTATCGCTTCAGGCACACACACACACACACACACACACACACACACACACACACACACACACACACACACACACACACACACACACACACACACACACACACACACACACACACACACACACACACACACACACACACACACACACACACACACACACACACACACACAGCTGGGGATCTAAACATATATTCGAACACAGACATCTTTGAGTGACAAAGACATGAGGGCGCACGCTATGTGCACTTTTCTATAAAAGGTTAAAATCAAAGTGCTTACTCAGACCAAATTCTGAACACATGTCCTGAATAATTGGCAAGGGTGGGTACACACCTGTCAGTCAAATACAAAAGGCTGGTCTATACTCTCTCACAGCTGACACGGACACATGGTCCTGAATGTATATGCATGGACCAGTTGAGAACAGGTGGGCTGAAGCAGACTGAGGGTACACTTAACACATGCACACAATCCAAACTGATTTGCTATAGGAGCACACCCTAAAAGGACAAATTATAGACAGTGCACATGTATGTTTCATGTGGCTCTTCCTCACTGAGATGTAAACACATATATTGCACATATCACCCTTAAAATTAAGCTCCAATGTCTTTCTTTTTTTATGGTATAAATGCCTTATAGTAAAAAAGCTGCAGCCGTTTAGTCTGGCTCAGCGGTGTAAAGTACCGTTTGTTCATAAAGGAAGAGTCTTTGTTATGGCTCTGCTGTCTGCTCCAGTTCCAGATTCAAAGCTTTGTGCTTTTCTGCTGCTTTTCCCCTTATTGAGTAGAGTCACGCCCCTCCTCACCGTCTACTGGCTAAGCCCAGCTGGGAGCTTAAATCTCATTGGCTGGGGGGCACACTGGGGAGGATTTGGGAGGTTCTCCTTTGTTTACATGCTAGTAGAGAAAACCCAATAACAACTGTTACCTTGGGCAACCAGACAATCTACAGTTAGGCAGATAGACACACAGGAATGAGTAGAGCACACACACACAAAAATACACACACAAGGATAACAAAGTAACCAGGTGTTCAAAAACAGGCCAAATGAAGAGTCTTTGTTCTCTATGATTTTATGCTATATGCTTGACATGGCACAAACTGTACGGTATGTACTTGCATATTTTTAGTTGGGACAGTAGGCAATCATGTCGTTTCATTGTCTGGTGAAACTTTCCAAAGCAAGTGCTGCTAATCTGAAAACCCAGTTCGCTTCAGGCTGCAACAGAAAGAAGTGGCTCTGTCCTTCTGTGGTTGTATTTTCCTGATTGTGTTTGTAATAAGACAGGATCATATATCTTGATACTGACTTACAAAGAGCTTAATCCAATTCGTGCAGCTCAGACTCCCAATCTCTCTATACTTCAACCTAACAAGCCATAAGGAGGAAGGCGTTTAGAGTCTGTGTGCATGCATGCATGCATGCCTGTGTATGCGCGTGTGGTACCCATTCTCCAAGACTACACAAAGTGGCCAGCACGGTAATGGTGCTTTATTGTGACGGAGGCTCCTGCATAACATCAGGAAAATCAATGGGGTTCTTTGAGCAGCAGAGTCTCTGTAGGTTTGTGTGCATGTGTGTCAGTTTTATTCTTGGCTCTGCATGTTTATCTTATCTTTTTTTATGAGCATATCAACATCAAGTCCTGAACAAACTCAAACAACAGTCAAGCCTCTACATGTCTGACTCCCATATGAACTACAACCCCCCTCATCCATCCCACACCAGCTCTCTATCAGGAAACTCAATACCTGAATCGTGGCGTCATAATGTCATAATCGAAAACCATGGCAACAAAACCACAGCAATGTAAACAGATCCTTTGTCCTGCTGTAGGATTCTGTGATTGCATGCTTTATATTTGCATTGCATCAACATATTTCATTCAGCCTACATGGGGAGGGACAATAAGGCCTCGATCATCTGTTTAAGAACAACTGACAAAAACAGACGATAAAGACCAAACAGCTGCTCAAAACAGTTTTGAAAAACAGATAAACAAAAACACAGATTTGCTGCATTTGCTGTTTGTTTAGGAATGAATGCACTCAACCATGTTAGCTACATCTGATAAGTAACAGCCACATAAACACAAAAGGACCACTATCATAAAGACCTGTAACACCAACTCAAATGTGTAGCATTGGGTGTAGAGAAAAGGTCAAGTACCAACCAATAGTAAAAATCAAATGTGTTATCAAGTCTTCAGCGTTTCCTGTCAGGAAATAGTTTCACCAAGGTGGTTAACCATCAGAATCCTAAACTATCTTGTCTCATGATGAATTTAAATAGCAGATAACCGTCTAAAATTTGCCTCACTTAATAAATATATAGCATTTGCTGTGTGAAATGGCATCTCTGCTCTTTCCCCCTGAAGGTTCATATCTTATTTCATGAACGTGTATTTATTATGTTAGCAACAACAGCCTTTGTTTCAGGTGCTGCCACACTGCAAGGAACCCCGGGTTTTGTTAACGTGTTCTTTGATCAGATATTTCTTGATTTGAGTCATAACCATGATGATTTTACACCATTTTATTCTGCAAAGATCTTGTATGGCTACTTGTGTTAGGAAAACATTTTTTGAGAAGTTTGCCAAGTTTTGTTAAATGAAAAAAAGGTTTTAGAAAGAAAAAAATGTTTCCCAAAATGTTCAGATGTTGGTAACTATACTCAGGTTTCAGTGACAGCAAGCCCCATGCTCATAGTTGGATCACTGAAATGGGAGCAAAAGATTACATGAATAAAGCCTCCTAACAGACTGGAATTGAGCAGAGTGGAGATGTGTTTGGTAAAACATTGAGTACTTCCCTCTCCAAAACTCACTGAAAACTCACCCTGTGTTTACATGAGTCTTTAGGGGGTGAAAGACCTGAAAATATGAGCTATAAGGAAGTATTTCACTGCTGATGAACAAGACGTCTGAGCCTGATCATGAAAGTCTCACATAGGAACACACAGTCTTGTGCGGAGTAGGTCTTAAGGATCAGTGCATTCTGCTGAGTAATGAAGATGTTGTGCCCACAGACAGACCAGCAAGACTGTTAGAGATAATACTGTCAACACATGCGGTTGCCAGTTACCCCTCCTGGACACACACACAGCCTCACACCCATTCCTGACCCACATACCTTGATTTTCTTGAGGTCAGGTTGAGTCCTTGACATGGACTCACAGTCTATAATGATACAGCTGAGAAACACACCAGAACCACAAATGGACACATGCCATTATAGAATGGAAACTAAGACATTTCATTCACATATTTAAATCCCTCGGAGTATAATAATAATGGAGCAGAGAGCATTCCAGTTGTAACACACACACATACACACACACACACACACACACACACACACACACACACACGGTGACAGCATCAGTTCTTACGGGAAACAGAAGACAGCAAGAGAGACAGAGTTAGAGAAACAGGAGTGAGCGAGAGAGAGAAAGAAGGAGGGGGTTCAAAGATCAGAAAACAGATGTAAATCGTTTAGCAAACTCCCCTCCAAATGACTAACACATGTGCAAGAACTTTCCCCTCCCTGCGCATACACACACATATGCACCCGTACTCTCGCAAGCTCTGCACCTAAAGAGTATATTCATACCACCTGCTTATGTCACTTCTCCTCTCCCAAAAACACATCTGATGACCCAGAGGTAAACTACCATACATGTTTAAAACTGCCCATGTGTATTTGCCAGGCTGCTATTCTGCCTCCACCCAGCAAACACACACTTAAAGTTGGGTATGGCCCTGTTTGCATAACGTCTTGTTAAAGTTTGACAGCAAGGCTTCTTGACAGAAAACCCCCACTTAGTTTGATACTCACTAAACCTGTTGCCACATCATAAAAAATAACACTATGTGCCCATCTTCACATGACAGTTGGTCTATCTGCCTGATGACAGCACACAGGCCAGTGTGTCAGCTCTGACTGAAGCCATGTGCTTTGACACAGGAGGCAGTAGTCACTTCTGAGCTATTACACACACACATATGATAAATTCAGCTACAGCTCATCTATAGCACCTTCTTAGGCTGTTTGTCTCACAAAAAGGCCTCATTTGAAGGCTATTATAGGAACACATATTGTAAGTCTCATGTTGAACAGACCGTTGAGACAAATACTTCTGGGCTATTTAATACACTAGACCTTATTTACATTTTAAACAAGACTTAGTTTAAAGTATGTTAGTATGATGTTAGGCTATATATATTGCCAGCTGTTATGTTCAATATGAGCATGACATGTGAAGTCCCCGTCTGTAAAGTAGCCTACTCAGACAGTTTAGAGAAAAATAACACAAATATTTTTCTTCTTCTATTACTCTTCCAAAGTACAAAGTATCACATGCCATCAATAGTGTCAGTATGTTCCAAAGTGAATGAAACTGTAGTCTGTACATGCTGTACAGCACCTCAACGTGTTTGTTCTTCACTGTCCCGTCGGCTACAGTCATGCGCTGCAACAAAAGGAGACAATGAAACAAGAGTTTGTGTTTTGCAATCTCATTCTCTCTCTCCTCGGTCTTTCTTTTCCTCGTCACTTTCCGAATTTTTAAATCAACCCAAACCCCTGCTGCTTCTGTCGACGATGGCAGACAGTTAAAATGCGCCGCTTTTGTTAGTGCGCTCATGAAACAAGCTCACGAAAAACGCACGAGCTCCAGACACACACACACACACACACACACACACACATACATACACATGTACACTTACCTCAAAGTCGACCCCGACGCGACTTGTCCAACTGAAGTTGTTTAATATTTAGAAGGACAAAGTGGTTCAGGCCACATCAGTGCGTCTCCAGACCACTTCTTCTGGTTGAGGTGTGTCTCTGCCCTACCGCCGCTTTTGGAAACTGTTCAATAGCTCCGGCGCGTACACATGCACTCAGTCAGAACCCATAGAAAATGTAAATGTGACTGGGTGGGAGGGATGGCCTGACGTCACGCAGAGGGGCTCCTCCTCCTCCTCCCCTCCTTTTTCTTCATCTGCTCTCTGAAGTGGATGAGTGGGGACTCCTCGAGCTCAGGGCGGGGTGGATTGAGCGCGCGCACGCACGCACCCACAAACACACGCGCACAAACCACGAGATTGTAAAATATCATACTTGCTTACGAGGCATCAGGTTTATTCATTTTAAAACAGACTTATACTATGCTTAATGTTTATAAGTAACATTAACGTTTATAAGTAATATATTAAGACAATTGTAATTTACATGTTTATATGTGATATTACAATATGATTAACGCTATTTGATATGTTTGTACCTGCAATAAGTGAATTATATTTTAACATTAACTCATTGACATACATTTCACGCAGCAGCAGGCAGTTGTTGTCTGGAAACAGATAGGACTTCCACAGCAAACATTTTCAGGAAAAGCCCAGGTGTTAAAATAACATAAACGAGGGCTCCATTCATATTCAAGTGTCCCAGTAAAAGCATGATAGTGCGATAGTGAGTCAGCATGCACAATACCAGGGCCCTGAAACCAAAGCAGCCAAACTTAGCCATCTCTGCCTCCCCTGCACTTAAGGGGCAGACACAATTAGCAACTAGCTGGTGAACATAGTGGGGCATTAAGTAGCTAAAGAGCCAGCTATTTCCCTCAGGGGTTGGTTGAGACCAAACAGCAATATTGTTGTCGGGTGGGCACAAATACAACTCCAAATGAATGCTAATGTTGGTCAATGTCTGCACTTTCACTGTTTGCTATTATGTTCGCCCCTACATCTTGGCTATATCATGTCAATGTTATTTTTCAAAGTTGTTGCACTGACTCCCAGTGACCAAAACTGTCTAGCAATGCTGCTTTAAGTAGCTTTCATGTATTAGTATATGTATTCATTATCAGCTAGTTTCAACATTCATTCAACTTCATTGAAGCTATATTATGTTCAAAACTCAGACTTAATTTTGAATGGAAATATTCCAGATGTAGCTACACTGCTTTGAAATTAATTCTGTAGGCTTTAACAATGATTGACTTCAGTTAATAAGTTTTTAATGACTGGCCCAGCAGCAAGCTGCTGCTTATTAAAGGGTGAAATGGTGTCCTTCAAATATTTTAATTCTTTACCATACAGGTGATGTTCACAGCATTCTGTAAGGAAGGTCATTTGATTTTTCATCAATTTTGATTACAATCACAGATCAGTCTGACCATTCTTCACTTTAATCACAACAGATCTGTTGTTGTCACAGACTGAATATCCTGAGCATTCTTTGTGATAAAGAGTAATCTGCTTACTGATGAAGGGTCAGCGGATCTGCTTATCCACCATCCTTCTGTTAAATCCGCTCACTGAAACCCCTAGTTTCATAGTGAGGGTTCTTGGAGTGTCTCTCATTGGGTTCAATCTCTTTTGGATAAATATCTAAGTTGCTGTACAACTACTACAGCAAGCTTACTGGAAATGACAAAAAGAAAAGAAAAATACCCAAGGGTTGGGATTGAAATCTAAACATGTGGGCGTCAGAGGAGTGAAACATTTCTCAGGACCTACTCATAATTTAGGAGAGGGGTGACTAAGAGTGTTGAGCTGAACAATAGGATGAGTCACAAGAGGGGTCGTCTCTGAAAGAGAGGACACTCCCTTCAGAGACTACCACACTCAGTCTCCCACCATGCAGGAAACAGATGTGTATGCACTGGATGTGTGTATGTGCACTGTAGTTATTTCTGTTGCATGCTTCACTTAAAATAATGCACAATTATGCTGTATTTATAAGTCCTGTCAGAGGTAAAACCTATACGCTATAGGAAGAAAGTACTTCCTAACTGCTGTGGCAAAAATAAGTGAAGCAAACTCTCTTGACATCAGCGAGATATTGCAACTGTCAGTGGTTTCCGTTTCAGAGAAGTTCCGTACACTTAAACCCACAATTGAGATGGAGAGATTGAAGGGGAAAGTTACATTGCTCAGTTACAACCCACCCCCTTTTACTGTTTTAGAAAATGCCCCAAATTTCACTCAAAACTACTATGCTCTTTACAGACTCCTGTACAGTTTACCTTTCTACTCAAAACTCTACAATATTTCCAGTGGCTGACCTGTGAGGGCACAGTCCATAGTGCTGTATACATCCTTCACTGTAAATAAAGGTTGATTGGATTATGCAAGCAGGTTTGCAAACTGAAGGTCATGTTGTTGCCTTTTCCTGTGTGTATGTGGGGGTTTCCTCACTAGGATTTCATCACTGCCTGGAACTGGCGTTACAGCCCCCACCTCTCTATCTCACATCGCTGGTATCTAAAGTCTTATTTCTGGGACAGATGTTTCTGTTATCGTCCAAAGGTTTCCCATAGTTCTTGTGTTTGCACGTGTGTGTATGTAGGTTTCCAAGTGAGGCCCCTTGTTTTTTCTTCGTCAGGCCTCCAAGGGCCTCAGGGCCTCCACTTTAAACAGGATATGACAGTTATCTGAAAACCATGGTGACAGAGAGGCTTTCCTGTGAGTGAGAGCAGGTCCTAAAGCTGATAATAGTGAATCTCTTTTCAAGATTTGAAGGATATTATTTTTAGGAAAGACATAAATATGTAATAAGGAATAAGGATATATACTTATATTAAATTAACTGAAGAGTTTGGTGACTTAATTTTCTTTCTCATTTGTCACTCTGTGTTATAGTAAAAAAATGCAAATTTAAATATGAATCGGCTTTGATAATGCACAAGGAAAAGGTCATTTCCACATTGCTTTGCTGAATGTGTGTGTCTCATCACTATAGGAAAGGAATAGATGGTAAATAATTGCATGTAGTTGTAGTGTACATAAACCCCCCCCCCCCCATGTGTGCGACCTACTTTGAATGGCTGGGGGTCTATACCAGCAGTACACCCACCATATGCTGAAGCTGAAATGCATGTTAAAGAGCCGTTGGTTAAATATGAGATATTTGTTGAAATCATCAGTCCTTTTTTTTTTTACATCAAGCCACTATTTTCCTCTCCTTCTGACTCGTCCCAAACACACTTGAAGCATTCTTTCCACTCTGTTCTATTTCCTCCCTCATGTCTGACCTCGTAACAGTAAGGGCAAATAACCTCAGTGCACTGGCGGAGAAACCGCAAGATAAAACTGAAGTAGTAATCCACATTTATGACATGTGTTTTGGAAGAAATTGCCAATTAAGTCACTGCGAGTGACTGTGTGAGTTGCGTAGAAGTTTGCTTGTGTATTATGTATCAGAGGGAGTGGATAGATTGTGTATCTTTAATAAAGCTGGGTGATCTTTTAATGGAATTTGGGCGACACTCCCACTGTCAGCCTCTCTGTCTGTCTCTGAGATGTGTTCACCAGTTCTTGGGGTAACGTAATGCTTTCAGCTTTTCGTACCGTTCCCTCTATTCACTGTGAATGTTCAGCCGAAGTTCAGCTAATTCAATCACTGCTGGATGACTCACACCACAGTGTCCCTTTCTCCACAAATGCACAGACACACACAAGCTTGAAGGCACACGCAGGCACGCACGCAGGCACGCACGCACACGCACACACACACACACACACACACACACACACACACACACACACACACACACACACACACACACACACACACACACACACACACACGAACACATGCACCATGATGCCTGGCTGGATGAGAATTGTGAGGTCAGTGCTGTGTCAGCCTCGCAGGACACTTGTGAAATAATCTCTTGTTCTCCAGCTTTATTACCCACACACACTCTCCCTGTCTGTTCTCACTATAAGATGATTCACGGCCATGCAATGCTATCGTGTTAATTATTGATATTTCTGGTCCTTCACTATGTACTGTACTTGTCTGCACCATTTATATCTTACTCTCTCTTGAACATCAACTCAGACATTCTTCTGTATCTATGAATACTGTGGAAAGGCGTCAATGCAGTCCAGAGCAAATCAATGTTCATAAACCACTGACAATTTTTTCAAGGCTGCCTCATTTGCTTAGTCATTGGCATTAGGATGTTTTTTCACTTGTCACTGTTCTCATTCACTACACATATGTTTCCCTTTTCTTATTATAGCTAAGCCACACATTCCTACCGGATGTACAATGTGAACACAGCCACAGATCTGTTCTATTCAAATGAAAACGGTTTCACTCAAGTGTAGATGAGCAAATTAGAGTTTTGATGCCAATTCCTGCATTTGCATGCCTTGGTGTGTGTTCGTGTTTGCATGTGTTTGAATGTGATGCATTTGCACACATGCAAAGATTAAGATACAGTAATTCTACTGCAGCCCTTGGATGTCGTCGCTGAGGCTGTTATTACTGGCCAAGCCACCCAGATTTATTGAGCTTTACTGTACAGAGCCTTTCTACTTAACCTAATGACTGCCAACAGAAATGAGAGCAGATGGTTTTGTATCAGTACAGTAAGGGTAAAATATCCACAGAGTTGGATTAAAGCACCCACTATTTACCAAGTCCATTTTATGACACAATCTCTATGTTTATATATGTGTCTGGGATATAAATATTTGAAGGGCAGTTAAGAAATGTATACTCTGCACAGATGTTGAAACTATTAGAAAGTTAGTTTACATTTAAATGTAGTATTGCAGCGTGGGTCTATGAATGGCTTTGTCAGGCCAGATTAAATATCTCAACAACTGTTGTATGGATTGCCATGAAATTTGTACATTTATGGTATCCAGAGGATGAATACAGACTTACGTGGCCCCCTGGCTTTACATCTAGTGCCACCAGCAGGCCAAAGTTTTCACCTAACATCAGATGTTACTGACTTCAGCAATCCAATGAGTTCTCTTCTAGCACAATCATGAGGTTTGTGTTTTGAAGAAACTGGTTTGAAGAAGCTACACAATTGAATGGGCTGTCATAATATCTGGCACATAAATACACGTCCCTCTCAGGATGAGTTTTTTAACACCTCTTCTTTTAGGGCCATCATAAGGTCAAAATGTACATTTTTCCAACAATTAGATTTATAATCATATACCTGCAAAACTAATGCAAATACAAATTTCAACCTCTGCTGAAATTTGTATTTAGTGTTAATTATTAAGTCAACTTAAGTGAACGAAGATGGTGAACATGATTAGAGTGAATATTATAATTGCTGAACATGTTAACATGCTGCATGTTAGCATTGTAATTATGAGCATGTTAGCCCGCTGACATTAGCATCCAGCTCATATCACCACTGTACCTACATCCTCACTGAGCTACTGATGTGGACTGTAATGCTGTGTCCCAAATCCTTATTACACACTAATAAGCAGGTTGTGAGTATGTAGTGTGTTTACATTAGAAAAAAGGGACACAATTTAGTATACTTAAAACTATTGAAATGCTTGCTAAAAAGCCTTTCGTGAGTGTGCTGTTGATGTGCACTTTTCTCCCATAATGTGCACAAAAGGAATAGAGGAGCTACCCACAGCTGGACAAAATTAAGGTAATAGTGGATGGTGATGAAAAAACACCAGGAACACATCACAAAACAAAACAAAACAAAAAAGTTTTTATAAACATTTTTCTGTCTTTTTGTTAGGACTAACAGGTGGTGGCATTCTGAAGTTGCAGTGTGATTGCCTTTGCACAGCACACATTTTGCATAATTTCTTATAAAAGTATAAAATGATGTACTGTGTTGATTTCTTGTATACAAACTTGAAAGAATGTTTACATGCCAAGTTAACTAGGAAGAATATTATATAGTTTATACTGTGCACAGTTGAAATTGCAACATAGCTCTTGATTCAAGACATACACAGTTGGAATAATAGAGCGCCACCATTTCTAAATACAGACATGGAAGCGCATTCCATATTTAAGCATATACATACAAACCTTACATAAAAATCTCAGTACACCTTCACAGAACTAACAAAAGCTAAGAGGTTAAGTAAAAACTAAAATGGCATTAACCCAACTTAATAATACATATAAAGCTAAACAGAAAGAGAAAACCATTAAGGTCAAATGTGCCAGGTGACAGTCCTGGACCAACACCTATAGTAGAGACAGGCAACATAATAGAGTTGTGTATCTGTCCCTCCCTCTATCGTCCACTTGTCTGTCTGTCTGCATATTTGTGTGAATAAGCTGAATAAGCAGGATTTCCAACACAGAGAACAGGAAGGCCCTTCCAACAATACACTGTGTGCATGTTGTTGGAAGGGCCGCAGGAAATCAAGGTCAGTGTGACAATTGTGTGCATGTGTGTGTCAGAGGGAAAAAGACAGAGGAGGTTCTGTACTTACATTACCCCCTAGTGCATCATAATCTCTTCCATTTTGTTCTTGTGGAGACGGGGGGACAAAAGTGTGCTTGTACTGTTCAAATTTCTCTCACTGGAATAAAAAGGTCCTCAGTGGTCAGGCTTAAAGTGCTCATTATGTTGATATGAGATATAACTACTCTTGGAGAACCACATGCAGCAGATGTTCTCTTGTTTTCTTTTTTAATGTGTGTTTGTGCACATGGAACAGATGTATACATGAAGATGTTAATCCTTAAAAAGCATCTAGCGGTCAGTAAAACATTAATGACAGTTTAGTTTGGTAACCTATAGTCTGTTGTTCAACTCTCCATGCAGAACAGTACAGGCATGTTTCGCTGCCTTAAATACACTTGATTTACCTTATTCAAAGCACATTATGTTATATACATGGGCTGGACAAAATAATAGAAACACCAAATAATATCATGGACTCAAATACAACAAATACCACCTTTGAAAAATTTTAAACAGTAATTTTTTGTTGTGCCAAATTCCCTTGTATAGTCATTATCGAGGCCGTTTATGGAGTTTTTGCACTGGAGAGCATTATTTTGAGAGATGTTTTTATCTCCCAAACCCCTCTCCACAAAATCCATGCTTTTTATGTTATCAAAAGGGAGTTAAAAAACAAAAGACAGAGAGATTGACTGCAGATGGGACAGCCTTGGTTTGTATGTGCCAAGGCTTTGTTACACTCTCTCCTGTAGGTATATTGGCACACACACATACTCTCAAAAATGTATATTCACACACACATAGACACACAATGTGCACACTCAATCACATTATTAATCAGCCACTCAACTCCATCCTTTTATCCATTTGTAGCCCTCCACCCCTTCCAGTGCTGTGCCCTAAGACTAATCGCCAAGGTAACCGCCAGCACTCAGCTCCTCCAAGACATCAGATGAGTGCACGCACGCACACGCACACGCACACGCACACGCACACGCACGCACGCACGCACGCACACACACACACACACACCTTTCTTCTGGGTCACTACTTTCTACAGACAAAGAACTGTCCCTAATCAATCATAACAGGACAATTTATGGAAAACTACAATTCTTTCACACTGACATGTTGATGCATTGGGGGCACAACTGTGTGAACCCCATCATTTCCTCACACACAGATATTTCACAAATATGTTCCTCTCCACATAAAATCAAACTTTGTTTTTCCACCAGCCTCAGCCAGAACTTTTTTCCATTTCAAATCTGTGCCCAACAAATCCAGCATAGAAGAGTGGATACAGAGAGTGGAGCTGAGACAGAAACGAGGAGGAAGCTCGTGTTGTTTTCCGTACCTGATAACCCTCCATCCTCTGCCTCTCGATGGTCTGACCTGTCAGGCGCTGTTTCCTGGAATTCTGATTCCTGAGGTGAGGGTGTGGGAAGGGAACACAAAGGGATACTGTCAGTAACTGTAAGGTCATCACTGAATAACAAGCACATTTATCTAGAGGGCATGACCAGTACATGTCAATAAGTACATACCTTTATGAGACTGAATAGAGCAAGGTATGGACAATAAAAAGATAAAGCTCTTGGTGCAATGGCTAATTTTAGAACAACAGACATGCACATAGTAAAATCACATTTGAAGACAATCAGCAAGACAATGTGGTTCTCATTTGTCAAATATTGAGTAAAATTGAAAATATTTTAAAACTCAATATAGAGATAAAATGACATCACAAAAATGATTTGTACAGTATGCCATGTCAAAATTAGGGGTATTTTACATGCACTTAACATGCTCAGAAGAGCTTACAATCAAGGGACTGGATCTTAAGGCTTTTCACACTAAATGTCTGTACTCACCACAATAGGAAATTACAGCCTGATATGTATAAGTATAGTTTCAAATGGTATGACTCATACGGTACAAGAATAAGATTGTTTTAGACCACTGTTAGGGGTACACAGTGTATGTTCTACTGGGGGATGATCATGTTCTTTGCACTCTGTCATCCTGTTCAAAACAGCCCCTTTATTTGCTTAATGACAGTGTTCGGTAATCTTTTAGTACTGTATGTGTTTGAGTGTGTGAATGTGTGAATCAGAGAGTGATACTGAAGAATTTGTATTATTGTTTATAGAAGGATATTCTTTTGTGAACCATGTAATCACTGTGCTTGTATATGTATTATGTTGAATGCCCTGATATGACATTAGTTTGTGTTCTGGATCAAGGAAGTGTCCTATAAACACGTCCGGCTTCAAGGGAGGGGTTAGAGATAAATGATACAAACGTCTTATCACACGCTGATGCACACACACACACACACACACACACACACACACACACACACACACACACACACACACACACACACACACACACACACACACACACACACACACACACACACACACACACACACACACACACACACACACACACAGCCTTAGGGCACAGGAGATCAAAGCTACATCTGTTGTGCTGGATATCTTAACAAAGACTACTAATGATTAAGTCAGAAGAATTACACACTGTTAAAATTGCATGCAGGACTAGCTCACAATAGCTCAAAAGTCACACTCTCCTATACATTTTCTCACTTGAAATACTGTACAGTCCTTTCACATTATGCCTGTCAATAATTGCTAGTATTTTCACCGTCAGTCCCTTGAGCGCCACAAAAGAGGGGACATTAATTTGCACCCAGGGGCCAAGAAACAGTAAGGCTTTTGGGTGATAAAGAGGAGAACCATAAGCATAAATGCACATGCTCAGGACATGCCTGTGCTCCAGCGATTCAATCAGTTTCCTCTAGTCACTGTTCAATGAGTAACCTTGAGTGTTACAAAAGATTCATATTTGCTTACTTACCAAAGTAAACATTGAGAAAACTTCCTGTTTCTACAGAAACATATGCTTAATAGATACAGTTTTGTAAGCAAGTCAGCTACAACTCATCATGAATCAGCATAATAATAGCTGTTTAATAGGGGGGATCACTGTATACATTCATAGCCTTAAACAAATCTTGAGAGGTGCCACTACAAACATGTCTTGTACTGTTGGCAAGTAGGAGGCTCCACTGCAGTTTTATTGGGAGGCTGGTAAAGGGTGCTTTTACAGATATTGTTGAGTAATACTCCATTTACCGAGCTTGTATCAGACTGCTACAATAAATCAACCATATGTTTAATACTTTCATGGTATGTTTCTTAACTTAGACCATATCAAACTGTACATCTTCTGGCCTAAAACGATCAACCCAACAGATGTCTAAACATCTGCCGATGAGATGTCCCCTGTTGATGAAGTAATCAGCAACATAAAATTCCAGGATTCCTAAAACCTGCCCCTCCTCCTTTTCATTCTTCTGCTGTTTCCACTGCTGATCAGCATTATTGATCAGGGCCTGAGGACATGGCTTACATACAATAATGTGTCATCCTCTTCTTGGAAATAGGAGGACAATTGTGTGCAGAAATACTTTGTTAGGTAGGATTAGTCAAGAATAAATAACAACTACACTGTGTTTGTACAAGCACACACCCGCATGCACACAGATCAGGAAACACGTATCATGTTGAACAGGAGCTCAGGACACATTTCACTGACATCCTATCTACAGTCACTGAGCACTTTGACTGCAAAGTGGATGTGTAAGTGTGTACGTGTGTGTTTTGAGCTTCAGAGCTTTTCACCTCATTGATAAGAAGATTTAGCTGTCTTTTGAGAAATGGTTGGATTAAATCCGCATAGGGGGGATCCTCTACTGAAACCCAACACTCACTTTATTTGGGTTCTACACCCCCCTTGTGGTTATATAATGCAATACATCAAATCTACTCTCAACTGGGGTAACCTTCATTTAAAGGGGATATATATGTTAACTATCAATCACAAACAATTATTAAAATTAAAACTTAACTTAGAAATTTGGTTGTTTCATGTCAAAATGATTTCTGTCATAATCAATTACTGAACTAATTATTAATGAATATATCAGCTAAAAACAAATGTTACTGGCTGCAGCTTTCTTACCTTCGGTTGTCTTAAAATAATAGAGGGTCTGGGGATTTGAGGGTATTTCACCTCAAGTTCATGACTTAAATCCACCTCCAGGTCATCATCCCCTGAGCTCTGGGAGAGTCTACGGCAATCCGGAGGTGACTCAAAACACAGACTGTCATCTTTGTCTTGCAGGTGGCAGATAGAGTTTGTACCATTTTCTTTATAGGTTCTACTGGAATGGGTTGAGATGCAGCTGACAGTTCTTTGAGGCTGCTTATGCTGCTGTTCTGGGCTGCTTGGTAGGGGCTGGGATACAACTGGGTCTGCTACTGGAGGTCCATGGTCACATCTGCTTTGTCTGGAGTTATTTGGCTCCAGAGAGGGCGCTGGATCAGTATTAACATCAGGTGGATTACCAAAACAATGCCCTAGAGATGAACAAGGTAGCCCATGCATACTGGCGGTTACCAAGAATAAAAGTAAAACAAACCCTACTTGCACTGACATCAGGTGGGTCTGGGGCTTCCCAGGGTGTGGCGTAACATTAAGCAGTTAATCAGGATTGTCTTCTTGTACAAACGCTAAAGTAGAGTATGAAAAATAAACATTATTTCCTCTAAGTGGGATAAAGGCAAGTGCTCTACATAAGTATGTATCAACTTGTTCTACACTGTTTAAGCAACATATAAAATAAAAATCTCTCTTTATCCAATGAAGGCATTTAGTTTGATCCATGCCAAAGAATATCCTTAATAGCTGTCCATTACAGCATGTCTTCTTGTTATTGCATGGCAGCTTAAGTGGTCCACCTTGTCCAGTTGCAGATCTTTCAATGGGTCATCTATATATCCCAGACAACCTTGAAAGTCCAGACTGTGTCAATCATCTTGGTCAGTAGGTCGATCTGTCACCACATTATTCTCTCAGTCTGGCACAGAACATCAGATCAGCTGCTCTTAACAAGCAAAGGTCACTCTTTACACAGCCCACCATACAGTCGTTCCTTGTCTTCCTCTCTGACAATCTGCATGTGTATGATTGCTGCAGAGTTTGTGTGTGTGTGTGTGTGTGTGTGTGTGTGTGTGTGTGTGTGTGTGTCAGTGATGGGTGTCTCATTACTTAAACAGGTACTCCCTGGTCTGTTGTGAGTTTGGAGGCCAGGGTTGGGCCACTTGGTTCTAATAGGACTCTTGTTACCATCTGATTCAGGGTCAGTTACTAACACACTTGCCATACACTTCCCCACTATTAATTAATTTATTCATGAACTCATCTGATCACAGAGCAGCGGCCTGGAATGTAAAGGTTATTGGAGTGTTACAGATGGCTGAATATGAGAGTTCAAGTTACAGGCAGACACCGCAAGTGATAGGCCTCAGATGAGAAAGAGAAAGGAGGAGAGAGAGAGAGAGAGAGAGAGAGAGAGAGAGAGAGAGAGAGAGAGAGAGAGAGAGAGAGAGAGGGAGAGAGAGAGAGAGAGAGAGAGAGCTGCCTCGGTGACTGCTACTTAAATATTCATACAATCACATAAAGCAGACTTACATCAATAGTTTATCCAGCCCATTGTACTGGTGAATATACATTTTTCATAAGTTATTATCAAGTGTTGCATTATGACAACCCTGCTAAGATACAGAGCATCTTATTTTTTACTTAGGTTAGGCTATGTGCATACGTTTGAATTTGTTCCCTGAATTTAAACACAATGCCATTTCAATGCAGGATGGTTATTAGTCTAAAATATTGGTGAAATATTTGAAAACACCTGTATCTGGACAAATATGGCAGTCATAAAGGCCCTGCAACAAAAGAAAGAGCACTTTAAGTTGATATTTTGATTAAAGTTCTCTTCCTGACATGTATTAAGACATATATATATATATATATATATATATATATATATATATATATATATATATATATATATATATATCTACCTTTCCACTTTCAGCAGATGAATGTGAAATGTGAAAACAGCTTTTGGTGTCAAACTGCACATACATCATTCTACATTGTCAAGCTCAAACTTACAACTGTAGAAACAAGAAAAAAAACAAACATATTAAATAAAGTCAGCTTTTAATATGGCAAAGTCATTGCATACCATTTTTTTTAAACAGTAGTGTCTCCCGCACCCCTGGTGGTCTCAGGATCAGCACCTTGGACAGTGACTGTAATGCACCAATGCAGAATGCCATACTTTAACTTATGAGGTGAACAGGAAAGCAGGAGGATGACCTAATTGCAATATATTGTAAAAATGATTTAATTTATTTTTCACTCAAAAACGTGTTTATTAGAACATATTGATATGTGTATTGCCCCAAATTCTTAAAGGTGTTTTGATAAGTTCTGTCATATTTAATTTTACCTCTAATATGATACCTAATATGTTAAGCCTTAATGACAAACAGGTTTATTGTGCTCATTGGTATCAACTATTCATATCTATATATTCCTTATATGCAGGCCTGATTACACTCTCTCTAAGCTCTCACAGTTGCCAATGGGCAATTTATGTCTATTAGAGCATATTATTTGTATTTAGAAAATGCAAAATACAATGAATTGTCTTATTATAGGAATAAAAATGATTCATAAAGCAGCTTGTATGGTAATGGTTGCGGTAAGGATGTGTCAATGCAGAGCTTGGTTTCTCTCTGGCGGTCAGTGATAAGTACTACAACACATATGATTTAAGGACAAATGCTGCATCTTAACTGCCAAGTTTTTGAAAAGATGTAGGTGCTTTCAAAGTGTGCATTCTCACAACGACATTATTAAATTATTAAACATTAAATATGATGACATCGATTCATGATTTTCATCTTCATCTTACATTTTAGCACTTGTTTTATAATTGATAAAAAAACAAGCAAATGTTCACATAAACTAAACAACTTTAACTTATAATTATAAGATACATCACTTTTTAAATGGTCTGTTACTGATTTTTTCCTGAGCGACGTCATATCAGCGTCAGAGTCGGTGGTTTGAGGCGCCACACAGCTTCGTCAAGTCTCCAGATCTAACCTGAATAACATCAGACCATTTTAACTCCACATTAAAGTTATACAATCACTTCATACTTCATTCAATAAATGGGGGGGGGGGGCTTTCACACAAAATGAACGTGATGAAGAGTATGCACGTTAAAAAAAAATACTATCACAACAATAGGAAGATCCGGCATGAGCAAATAAACAGGATTACGTTAAGAAATCCGATCATTATCTTTAAAGCATGCGTCCTGAGTTTTAGCTTGAAAGCCCAATCCGGAAGCGCTCTGTTATTCTGTCCAGTGTGGTTGACATGAAGCAGCCCTGAAGCGCACAGTCTGAGGATAATCGCAGGTGGTGAGGGCTACAATCTGCCAACAAGAGACGGCAGATGCAACGCTGGTGTTGATTTGTAATTGACTATCCTGTAATCTGGCTCAAATTTATGATACATTTCTCTCTGCTGGATAGACGTTGTTTTTGTTGTTGTGTTTTTTTGCCCCTCGATGATCTACAATGCGGTCCTCGGCTTGGTTCGTCGCCAGTTGCGCTCTCATCCTTTGCACGCTCCGGCTGATTGACAGGGCCACAGGACAGAAGCAGTGTAGTGAGGTGAGAAATGCCACAGTCGATCAATATGCTTTCAATGCTGTTTCCCTGCATTTACTATCATTGTCAAAGCTCCTTAGAAAGCGCAAAAGACACTGATTGGGCCGCTATGGCTGCACGCGCTGACAGTGAGTTGGTCATTCACGATGTCAAACACGGTTAAAAAATTGATGACACATTTCCGGGGCGATTTATGGTTAAGATGATGCTTAAAACCACAGTCCCTTCAGTCTTTCATCATGACTCGCAGTAGCTGGGAGGACTTGAGTGCACCTTAACCAATGCTCACTTTAAACAAGAGCACAACTGATTGTTTCTCTGGTGTGTTGAGTTTGACCACTCAGTGGCCAGGGGCTGTTATCAGTTTCCTGCATCCTTCCTTCTGCTTTGGCTCAGCTCAACACCTCCTCAGTCCAGACTGGCAGTACAGTCACACGATAAAGGGGCAACATTCCTCTTAAGTTATTGGCACAATCTCTGTTCTCACACGGGCAGAAAGTGATTACTGCAACTCCTATTTGGGCCTATATGGTCCTAAATTTCTCTGCTGCTGGCTTTAATTCTTGTGCTTTTGGGGAATTACAAATATCATCATGTAATATGTTTAATCTTATGAAATGCATCTGGAGGTTGAGGCTGAATTACATTGGTGACAAATGTGGAAAGTCTGCCATATCAGTGATTGACAACAGCTCTTGTGGAAGTCGCAGGACATAATGGGCTTAGTGCAACAGAGTTCGGAATCCTTCTCTTGTCTTGAATCACAGAGTTTGGTCCACACTTCCATCTGACTCCTCTGATCTTTTATCAACAGTGACTTAGCTCTATCACTAGACCCCACCGTCAACAGAGAAAATCATTCCACACACAGTGGCCTGCATGCACCCTGGTGTCAAAATCTGGTTTGGCTCAAGGAGCAACATTATGTAAACTATCTGAAAATTAGGCCACACTCCTCTGCAGAGAGAGAGGTGGCAATACCAAGCTCTGTGGAAGCGAGAACTTCAAGCGTCACCCCAGATCTCAGATTAATACTCTAAAACGCAAAAAAAAAAGAAGTCTTCTCCCTGATTATGTGAAAAGCTTTATCGTGTCTCTGACTATTTTAACAGCAGCCCATCACCCCTGTTTCCATCGCTGTGGAGATGGAATGTTGTGTATCCAGGGCAGAAGAGTGGCTGTGGCTGTAGAGATAACACCGTAACGAGCACTCATGTTTTGTAAGCAGTTTGGATAAGGAAGTTGGTGGTTGCTAATGCAGTAGTTCCATCCACTCAGCCTGCTCTGATTAGCAAAAAAACCCCAAAACATTCTCACCCGCTATGAAATGACTCAGGGATCTGATCTGGGTGGAGGCGTCTTGTGGTGTGATTCTTAATGACCTGCTTCTGGTCTAGATTTGCTCTTTATTTGGGTCCAAGACTGTTGTGGCAACTGATTTCTTATGCAGATATTTTCTGCGTCTCTTTGGCAGACTGACTACTACTATGAGTACACAGAGTGTGACAGTACAGGATCCCGGTGGAGAGTGGCTATCCCGCAGAGCCCTGGAGCCTGCGTTGGGTTACCAGCCCCAGTACGTGGAACAGAGTGCAGTAAGTTGGCAATAATTAGACGTGTGTGTGTGTGTGTGTAAGAGAGTGAGCGTTGATGTGTGTACCTCACCTTCCTATCAGTAGCCTGGAATTTCCACAACTACATCCTGACGGACCCTGCTTGGATATCCTTCAGTCAACCACAGTGCAAAGCCACAGGCCAATGACCTCAGTGCAAAACAATGTCACATAATGATTGTCTGCTGGCTTTTTTTTTTTTTTTAATAAACTTTTTTGTAATTGAAACATTTCATAGCAAATACAACTTTACAAAAACATATTTTTCCTTTTGTAAATTTTCAAACAAACCAATGACCCACCCTTTCCATCCCTCTCCTGGCTCACAGCTCCTGTCCCACACAATTGCGGTTTAACATAAAACTGTACAATATGCATTGCATGTAAGGTATAAGTAAGAAAACTATGTATAGTGGTATACAAATTGCAGTGTCATAAAGACTAAGAACAGACAAACAAAACAAAGTAAAAAAACAAAGGAGAAAAAAATATATGTACATAATTGGTAAATAATAAAATTATGTCTCCTCACTTTTTTAATAAGTCACATCGTTGATTGAACAGGTTGTGTTTCACAATGATTGTTTGTGATATGAGGTAAAGTAACTGGGGAAAGATGTTGGTGTTTCTCAAGACAATTTTCATTGTTAGTGTATTGGAAAGGATACATTTATTCAGTAACTAACTATAAAAGTGCTAATATTTTGCCATGGAAACAGATCTAAGTCGAAGGTGAGTCATAGGGAGTGCATATGGAGTCATGAGGGTGTACCAACCGATTGGTAGTGAAAAGTGTCATCATGATGGAACCAGGAAGACACATCACAATTGTGTAAAAGTACACAAATTCTCTTACAAAGTGGTCAAACAAGTTTGTTTTGTTAGACCTCACTGGAACAGGTTTGCCCTGCACTGTCACAGTGCTGCTTCACTAATGGTTCAATTGAGATTATCACCAGTGAAATCTGTGTGTGTGTGGATAGAAATGTCACTTGCAGAATAAGGTGCACAGGCGTCGGCTCTCTGTTAATGTTAATGTTCTGCTAATGTTTGCTAACAGTTGTTTTTACGTATAAACTGCACATGGAAATTATTCTCATTATGATTATGGATCATTATGAGGCAACACAGCTGGTCCCAAGAAATGTTCACTTTACTGAAGTGTGTGACTTCCACATTTCCTGTTTGTATCTTCATGTTGCATAGTTCTGTCCAGATAAAATGTTCACCATTAAGCAGTGATGGAAAACTAACTAACACTTTTGTTATTTTTTTAAATTAATTAATTATTTTCATTTTTCTGTTTCCTTCTTCCTGTTCAGAGTCATGCGAAATTCAGACACCTGTTTCCTCATAACAACTGTGCAAACTATCTTACATTTGATATAATACTATCTTTGCACCATGATCAAATGCCAAATGCCAAGAGTCATAGTGTGAGAGGATCATAATGGCATTAGACCAGATCAGGTATGAGGAAAAGCTGACACTGTCAAATGCAGAAGGCTCAGTGGAAAAAGTGCAGAGCAGACACAGTGTGTAACAGGATGTAAGGATTATGATCCTCGATCATTGTGGCTACATAATACTGATTTGCATGACCGTTTCTTCTTCAGGCTGTGTCATTTCATATTGTGTATGGGTTTTGTAGCAAAATGTGAAGAGAGTTATGAAAATGGCTTATTTGTCATTATATTCTTGTTTTTCATTTTGCACTACTGTGTCCCTCAGCCTTTTCATGTGAGGCTGGGGAATTCCTGGAGATGTCGGCTCAGGAGTGTACTCGGTGTGCAGCGGGAAGCTACTCCCTTGGCAGCGGCATCCGCTTTGACCAATGGGATTCTATGCCTACTGGATTCAGTAGCCTGGCAACCTCCCTAGAGAACAGTCCCCGTGGAGATGATAGCCTCACCTGCAACAGGTGTGCAAGTAAGACACAACAGAAACTGAAAGTCAGGTCGTGAGCTTGTTTTTAAAATTTGTTCTTTTCACCGCAGTTCTTCCTGGGTGCCTCAGGGAAACTACCTGGAGTCCAACAGGGATGAATGCACGGTCTCTCTCATCTATGCCGTCCACCTTAAGAAGCAGGGATCTGTCAGCTATGAGTACCAGTATCCAGACAACAACCTGTTATTTGAATTCTTTGTGAGTATCACACATTCATCAGCTTTAGTTTATTTAACACTAAATTAAAAGGTATTTCAGTTTACGGATGCTGATAATCTGTGTGTTGTAGATCCAGAATGATCAATGTCAGGAGATGGATCAGACTGCTGATACAAAGTGGCTCAAGCTCACCAATCATGGTGAATGGGCAACCCATACGGTAAGAGTTGCATGCTTTTAAGATCAACAGTA
The DNA here is from genome assembly GCF_963691925.1 of Scomber scombrus. Lineage (NCBI taxonomy): Eukaryota > Metazoa > Chordata > Actinopteri > Scombriformes > Scombridae > Scomber > Scomber scombrus. Next base: position 16,574,634 of record NC_084975.1, on the reverse strand, counting down.
GCCAGGAAGGAGGACAGATCTTAGCCTGCTGGCCTTGTTCTGCCAACATAAATGTGTTTCACTCAGGCTGAGCTGCAAGAAATGGGTGGATACAAGCAGAAAGCCTGTTGGTACACAGGGAGAGGTTGCCATCACTTATAATTGTCTCCAGTACTATTTTTATGGTTTTCAGCAATCTAGATTGAACTTGATAGGTACAGTATTAGATTACTATAAGGATATTTAGCAATTTAAGCAAGTTCGCTTTATTTATCATCTGTGTATATATATGTATATTTAATTGTAATGATAGTCTCAACTCTTCAGATCCAGCATTTTAGATAACCTCTTATTTAAGCAAACCAGGTTTTTTTTCTCTTGAAACTACCACTACGAAACTACTGTAGGTGTTTGCTTGACTGACGATTCATGAAATTCTGCGTATTCCAGGTGAACCTGAAATCTGGTACCAACATCCTGTACTGGAGGACTGGTGGTGTTCTGATGGGGAGCAAAGTGGTCAAGCCTGTTTTGCTGAAAAATGTCCAGATAGAAGGTTGGTGACTTATTTCAATCTTTTCTTCCTCTTTTCTATCTAATCATTGACAAATCAATATACCAGTCAAGTTTTGATTATCCTTAATTCTGTTTTTTTCTTGCCATTATATCCTTCTAACAGGAGTTGCCTATACGTCAGAGTGTTTCCCATGTAAGCCCGGAACATTCAGCCGAGTCCCAGGCTCTTCCACGTGTGAACCCTGTCCTCGGGACACCTTTTCTAGCCATGGTGCCAGCTCCTGTACCTCTTGTAACACCACCACTCACTATTCAGGTAGAAACAGTCAGAAAAAGACACATTTGCAATTTTCAAGTCTACATTGAATCTTTGGAACAACATAACAAGACTGCATTGCAGTATTCAGTGTAGCCTAATTGTTATCAGTGCTACTCACAGAAGCATGCAACACACTGAAAGGATGGAACGGGAGCTTGTTCTATTTTTGGCCACATTAGACGGTTTTTTCAAACTTTAGAAGAAGAAACATGCTTGTTAGTTCAGCGGGGAGCTTTTTTTTCTTTTCAATTTGTTTACTAATATGCTCATTTCTATGAGTAAAAGTAGTATGCTCCCTAATTGTTTTATTGTATTTTTCACCAGGTATTTTCTTGATACATTTCCATATATAAACTTGTCAATGTACTAGTTTTGAGAAAAAGGGCCAGCTTCCTAATAAGCACATAAAAGTAGATGTTCATAATTATAGAAATGTGGTATATGTCCAGCTGTGATGTTTTAACCTAACATAGTGAGAAATCTTATTATATGATGTGAATGCATGTCCTCTTCAGTGTTACTAATGATACAGAGGAGTGACTGGACAGAGACTAGACTATTCAGCACCTATTACATATTTAATTCAGTACACCTCTGCATTTTGTATGATCCCTGGCTGTTATACTTTTAGCAGGCTCCTGCTCAGACAATCCTTACACACTGTATTTCAGCTGAATAGGTCTCTATTCCATTTTGATTCTTGTGTTTTAATGATTTACCTTAATATATTTTAGGTGAAGTGCTTTGCTATATCTTTTAAGAAAGGTGATTATATATTTCAGATCAATTACATTTTAATTCAGTATTATTTATACAGCGCCAATATCACAACAGAAGTTATCATAAGGCACTTCTCACATAGAGTAGGTATAGACCATAGTCTTTAGTTTAAAGAGATCCAACACTCCCCCATGCAAGAGCAAGCAGCAATTAAACACTCCCCTTTAACAGGAAGAACCTCAAGTAGAACGGGGCTCTAGGTGGGCAGCCATCTGCCTTGACCAGTTGGGTTGAGAGAGAAAGAAGGTGAGTGCAGAGGAGAGAGAGTGAGTTTAAAGTATTACGGTATTAAAGTACTGTTTCTGGGATACTAGGTAAATAATAAAATGTATCCTGTATCCTGTTTTTTTGCTCCTTTATTTGATTGCTTCTTTCAGGAATGCGATTTTTATTTTTGTCTCAATTTGTTTTTCAAGCTGAGGGATCAGCTGTGTGTAAGGAAAGACCTCCATGTTCCAGGAAAGACTACTTCCAGATCCACACAGCTTGTGATCATGAGGGAAAGGTGAGGGGAAAAAAAGAGGCCACCATTGAGATTAAACATCCTGAGGAATCTCATTCCGTAATCACAGTTTCTGCTTTTTTCCATCACTCTCCATTATCTGCGTAATTTCAGACCCAGGTAATATATAAGTGGATGGAGCCAAAGATCTGTCTTGAGGGTGTGACTGGAGCGGAGACGTTGCCTCCAAGTGGAAAACGAGAGCCCTGCCCCCCCTGTAACCCCGGTTTCTATAACAATGACACAGCCACCTGCTCACCCTGTCCACCTGGGACCTATTCTAATGGGATGAAACGTACTGAGAATTCTCTTAATTTATCTTGTATTCCTCCCTGCCATTTTTCTTCAGTTGCTTCTGTCTTTTCTCTGCATGGTTTCCTAATTGTGTACTGTGTCCATGCCCCAGCATGTAAGCCGTGTCCAGCTGGCACTGAGCCCACCTTGGGTTACGAGTTTAAATGGTGGAATGTCCTTCCTGCAAACATGAAGACCTCCTGTTTCAACGTGGGCAACTCCAAATGTGACAGTATGAATGGTGGGTGTTTCTGGAAAGAGGACACAATGCAGTATGTTCATTAGAGCTACAACTAGGATTTTTACCTTGATCTTTCTCTCTTTTTATACCTTATATTAAAGGAATAATTTGGCTTTTTGGGAAATATTTCTTAACGTTAGATGAGAAGTTTGATACTCTCATATTGGTATATTATTGATATGGCAAATTAAGCTACTAACAGCAAGGGGTTACCTTAGCTAACTGACAAGCTCAGCTTAGCACACAGGCTGGAAATGGGGACACAATTAACGTTAGCCTGGCTGTAACAAAAGGTAACAAAATCAATGTTTTGGTTTTATGGGGGATAAAGTGTAATTATTTACCTGATGCGGTGACTTCCTAGAGTCTTTGATGCCTGGCAACCTCACAGTAATGTCAAGACTCAAGTTAGTGTGCCCATCCACCACATAATCCCCCATAAAATGGGAACATGCCATTCATACACTGGTTTTTGTAAAGTGTTGTAGAGATGTCCGCCTGTTTCCAGTCTTTATGCTAAGCTAAGCTAACCTGGCTGTAGCTTCATATTTACTGTAGGGACATGAGAGCAGATCTTCTCATCTATGCCTCTGCAAGAAAACAAATAATGCTGTCTTAATGTATCTATTTCTTGAAAATGGTTGTGTAATATGAATTTGTTCTGTCCGTTAGGCTGGGAGGTTGCTGGGGATCATATCCAAACTGGAGCAGGAAGCTCGGATAATGATTACCTCATCCTCAACATCCATGTTCCTGGCTTCAAGTGAGTACAGTCTCCACCACTTTTGTCAGTGAGGTGTCTGTTTCTTTCTTCTGCGTCTAATACCCCTCTTTTCTGTTTACATCCTACATCAGGCTCCCTACGTCAATGTCAAGCCACTCAGGGACAGAGTTTGGTCGTATCACATTTGAATTTGAAACTTTGTGCACAGCTGACTGTGAGCTCTACTTTATGATGGTGAGAACAACTGACAATCTAACATATGTTTTCTGCTATATACATTACTATAGAGGTGTTTGAAAGATACATTTGTTGAATGTGTCTTTTAGGATGTAAACAGGAAGAGTACCACAGTGGTGGAGTCATGGGAGAAAACCAAAACAAGACAGTCCTACACGCATATCATGACAAAGAATGCCTCCCTTTCCTACACATGGGCTTTCCAGAGGACTAACCAGCCTTCAGATGTGAGTACTTTTATCTACAGTACCAATCAAATGTCTGGGCATGCATACTATTATCATTTCTGTGGAATTTTTTAAATATCAGTTGTCCTGATGAGTTTAATTTGCTTAATTAGATTTTACAATAAAGAAATAAATTCCATGGTTGCATGCAGAATAGGGTTATATAAAATATTGTTATGCCTGTCGTCTTAAGTCAAGAAACAGGAAAGCTTTGAAAAACAGCCTTATCATCCTCTTTCAGACTTGTGAATCAGCTCCACACTAGGTACACTGAACACTCCCTTCTGTTTGGTATTCAAAATCATTTCAAAGGTTCTGTTTAAACCACATAAAATGGAGTACTTTATCACTGTGCTCAATCAGTATCTTGCATATAATGCATGACCACTAGAAAATATGTTTTTATGGGCATAGCATCCATTTCTGATACCTCCAACCTTATTGGCAGTGGCAGAGGTGAAGCGTGAATCATCTACTTGCTTTTTTGATTAACCTGTTTTGCTAAATGTATGTTCCAGGGAACTGCATATTTCATGCAGTTAATGCTTGAGTTAATAATAAATCCAGGGCTTTTTATCAGAATTGTACTTACACCAACAAATACCAACAATCTCTACTGTGTGTCTCATAGAAAACAACACATTTGGAATATTTTAGTTCTGGACCTGACCTGTCAAGAAAGTAATCATTCATTATGGATGTTTGCATGACTCACTTTGTCTCATCAAAGTTTCCAGCATGTCTTCACCACTTTGTTGTCGGATAAGATATTATCCGACAACAAAAATATTGTCACAATCAAGTAATTTTCTTATTTTTTGATTGTTTTTCCTAAGAAATATCAGAAAATATATATTTAAAAAAAATTTGGATTAATATTCTGTTGATCGATTGATGGATTAATGGACTAATCATTGCAACTCTAACATGCAGAAAAGTCTCTACTACTGCATGTGAAAATAAGCTGGTTAAAATGGCTTCAAGATATCACTTTGAAGTGGCTTTTTTTTATCATAGTAAGACTGCACTAAAGCAGTATTCATTACAAAGAAGATCACCGGTAGTAATTGTGATTTAGGTAGCAACAGAAGTCTAGTTCATTTGGTATCTTTGTGTGCCTCTCATCCCCAGGTGCGTCGATATGTTAATGATGTGGCACGAATCTACTCCATATCAGTGAGTAACGCTGTAGATGGAGTGTCGTCTGAATGCCGAGCTTGTGCCCTCAGCACCGAGCCGTCCAGCTCTATGTGTGTGCCGTGTCCACCTGGACATTACATAGACTCACGCACCAGCCAGTGTATGGAGTGTCCTCAAAACACACACCTCATCTCTCACGCCACACCAGGTCTAGATGCCTGCAGACCCTGTGGACCAGCCAGCAACAGCGACAAGGTTGGTAGCCACTCTTCATCATTCTTTTTCATTAAAATGTATTACTTACTTAAGATACAACCATGTATATGTACTTTTGTTTTTTCCAGGATCACAGTTTATGTTACAGTGACTGTCACTTCACCCACACAGACGGCAATGTCACTCTGACTTATGACTTCAGCCCCCTTGGGTCTGTGGGGTTACTGATGAATGGTCCAAGCTTCACCTCCAAAGGAACCAAGTACTACCACCAGTTCAATATCAGCCTGTGTGGAGGACAGGTGAAAAGATGGAAATGCACACATGCAGGACATTCTGCCTTTTCAAACATTTGTGTATACAGTATGAATGTAAAGCCTTAACCATTTGCTCTTTTTTTAATTTCAGGATCAGTTGGCAGTATGCATAGACAACGTAACAGACCTATCCATCACTGACTCCCAGAGAGAGAAAGGCGAAGGAGCTAGTGCTGTCAAGACCTTCATCTGTCAGTCAACAATAATCCCAGCTAGTGGACGAGGCTTCCACACTGCACTATCCTCGCAGTCCATTAACCTGGCTGAGACATTTCTTGGTGAGTGTGAGAACTTAAGATTCAGAAGTGTGGGTGAATTAGGTATGTTTTATACTGCTTTCATTGCTAAAAACAAAGTGCATAATGTCAAGAAGTTCTTTTGGGGTCATGCCATGCCATTACCATGCTTGGTCTTCAAATTATTATTGTTTTTAATTAAGAATATTAAAAACATGAATTGTATGTACACACTTTAATCCAACCTTCCTTTGTATGATATTAACAGGAGCAACAGTAGAAAATACACTTGATGGAATAAGGGCAAGAACAGAGCTGTTCCCCCAGACCTCCAAAAATGTCCCTGATGTCAACTTCTACTACCGGTACCTCAAACATTTTCATTATTTTTTTCTTAGTCATGAAATTTTTTTTGCACTCTAAAGTTCTGTCTTTCTTGCTTTCTTTTTGTTGGTAAGGTCCTTGGAGGCGACCGCGTCTTGTGAGTCAGGTCGAAGTGCAGTGGTGACACTTCGCTGTAACCCAGAGAAGAGCACTAAAGGGGAGCTCTCAGTGCCCAGGTACATCTCTATCTCTGCTTCTCTGAGTGCCTGTGTTGTATTCCCCCATAGTCATTTTCAGTTAGATCACATGTAACATTTATCAATGCTGTGGTGTGGTGTGGATGTGACTAAGTCTGTGTTTTGCCATTGCAGTCAGTGCCCTGCAGGAACGTGTGACGGCTGCACCTTTCATTTCTTATGGGAGAGCTCAGGAGCCTGTCCTACATGCACGGAGAGGGATTACCATTGGATAGAGGGAGCCTGCAAGGGAGGACACCAGGTGTGTGTGTTTACATAGAGTTTAGTCCATAAGTACTGGAACAGTTATGTTTACTTTTTTTTTCTCCTTCATGCAGCAAATTAGATATGAAACGAAACAATGAAAGGAAATTGTTGACGTTTAACTCTATTTACACTTATATTCCATGAAATGTGTTGAAATTTTTTTCATTTTTATACACACTGCCTAAGGGTAAGAAGGGCTGTATGATTTCCGTATGGATCTGAACACTGTTAAATCTAAAAGTCTGCACTTTTAGCAGTCTTTGTTTCACTTCAATTCCAGTGTTATGGGCTAGAGCAAAAGCAATGAAAAAAAAAATCACTGAAATACTTAAAAATAGGAGTCCACTGGTTGCGAATTGCACCTATTCGTCAAATTCACAACGGAGGGTTCAAGGATCAAAATAGATGCAGCAGAACCAGAGATATCACCAAACGTTTCTCTTTCTTGTCAAACCTGGCGCCGTCATTACCCACAGTGCAGCTCTACTCTGTTCACTCAAGATGCTAGTAGCTACTAACATAGCCTAGAGACCTAGCCTCAAGCAGAGATCAGGAGCGGGCTACAGTGGTCTGGTCTGGTAACCTCACGTCTTTCAAACTACACATACAGATTTCTTTCATTTTTAAACTTGTAGTCAATAGCCCCAAGCCAGGTTTTCCCAGATTTTGTGCGGCTGCCTCTGGAGTCACACAAGTCCTGTGCAACTTATTTCACATAAGCAGCAGTACTCCCCAAGACTTGTAAACAGGGTGTACAATTGTACCCACTTAAACAGACTGCACTTTATGTATGAGAAATTCATATATGCAATTTTCTGTGTATCTTCCACACATTCTTACATTCTTGTTTTTAATGCTGTGTGTATGTGTGTGTGTGTGTGTGTGTTCATCCTCAGGAAATGCTGTATGTGTGGACTGAACCGAAGCTGTGTATGGGAGGTGTGTCCTTGCCTGAAAAGAAAACCATGCCATGTGAGGGTATGGAGTTCTGGGTACGGCTTGGTGCGGGGCTGGGAGCTTTCACTGCAGTGCTGCTTGTCTCCCTCACCTGCTACTTTTGGAAAAAAAACAAACGGTACCATTTATTTTCTTCTTTCTTCTTCTCTCCCTCTTGTTTCTTCCTGTCCATCTCTTTTCCTCTTCTGGTTCCTTCTTGTATTCCCTCTTAACCTAATCCTTCCTTCTCTTAATGTCTTTCCCTATTCCTTCTTTCTCCTTTTTCTGTTATTCCTTTAATGTTTTTCTTCTTTCCTTCCTCCCTACTCCCTGTTGTCCCCCTCTTTGTCATGCCTTCCTTACTAATTTCCCTATTTTTTTCACTCTTTTCTTCCACTCCCATCCTGTCTTTCTTTGGCTCTTTACTTCAAACTCCTGTTTGATCTCATCCCTCCTGCCATACTTTCCTTGTTACATCACAGTTTTATCATTATTCATGTGGACATTTTACAACGTTGTTGTATCTCTTGTCTCTCTGCTAGGTTGGAATATAAGTACTCCAGGTTGGTGATGTCTGCCAACAAGGAGTGTGAGATGCCAGGAGCTGACAGCTGTGCTGTGATGGAGGGAGAGAACGAGGGAGACATGGAGGATGAAGTTGTGTACACGAAACCTTCTCTACTTGGCAAACTCAAAGCCATAGCATCAAAGGTGAGAGTCACATCATCATTTTACTGTAACTGAAAGCAAATCCCATTACTGTAAAAGGTTTTGATTTTAAGTGAACTTTATAAACTATTACAAAATGAATGTTTGTTTATGGTTTTAGGGAAATGGAGAGAACTATGAAAACATGCAGCTCAACTCATCCCATTCGAAAGCCCTGGTGTGGAGCTAGAACAATGGTGGCATGAATGAGAGTGAGGGGAGAGACCAGACCCTCGAGAGACTTTCCACCGAAGACCCCTTTAACCAGTGACCCCCTTTATGAGCTTTGGTAACAGGAATACTAACTGTGTACATGCACAGATATACACACACATCATGCACCTATAGAACCAGGTTCAGAGAATTCACAATAACATGGTGGCCTTAAAGCTTGGTACGACAGAGCCGTCCAACTCGAAGCATGGTACTGTGAAGCAGGTGTGTGTGTGTGATAGACACTTCCTGGTAGTAGTTTGATTCAAAATGATGTCAGAAAGGCTGTTAGAAGAGCTCAGGGCAAGACAAGGACCTATTTAAGATGTTTTGTTTATATTTATTTCAGTCTGTGAGTTTCGATGGTGTAATTTGCCATCAGGATCACAACAGTGAGTTTGTGTCCATCTCCCATAGACACTTACAGTGCTTGGTATATTCTGGTCATATAAAGCCTATATCTTCTCATCTGTTTGTTCTTTTGCATTGATGTAATAAGGAGAAGTGCTCGTCTGACTGATTGAAAATTAAGATGTCGTAATGCGGATGAGGTTGTGGTGTTGACTTTCCATGTACGTCAAATAAATTATGATGTATTTATGTAAGTTGATGTTCTTTTCAACTTCTTTTCAATTTCTTTTCTTTTGAGAACTGTGTTGGAGACTTGGGGACCACAGAGAAGGGTTAAACTGACATTTTAAGTACAAATAGATTTAAAGTAATACAGTTGAAATATTAAACCATTTTGAGTGTAAGTAAACGTAATTTGGGTTTATGCTTAGAAAAAAAGTCCATTCCAAAATATGATTGTATCGAAGTGCATATTTTTTGACCCATGATAATGGCTAATGACCTTTTCCTATAAGAACGAGAGTTCTTCTTATAATGCCAAATGTAACGCCACAAAGAGTGAAACAATTTCTCTCTCAACTCCTTTTGAGGTCATGTTACAATGAGAATGTTTAATGGGGTTTCTGTTGCACATAGGGAATTGACAATGAGAAATAACTAACTGCAAAACATGTCAGTAAATATACTTGCATGTCAGTCATAAAAATGTCATCTTTTAGGCATATGTAGCGTTTTTACTGATTTTTCTTAATTTGTAAAACTTCTTACATTTGTATTATAAGTCATTTCATGATTGGGAATTATTGACCTCTCTGTAACTCTGGAAGCTAAAAATGCTATACCCCTCTTAGCTTTGCTGAGGGCAGTGAAGGCCTTGTAATTCTAATCGCATAGTTGTCTTTTTTTGTTATTTGAAATTATTAAAACTTGATATAATCTTCCATTCAACTGTGAGAGTAACAGTATGACATCAGTTTGAAGTTTTTCTAGATCAACTTGCAAGTCACTTGCACTTGGCCAGATTTATTTTGTAAACATCCATTCATCCAGAGATTTGTGTCTTGTGCAGCCCAAAATCATTAAGTACTATAAAAGCCTCTGTCACTTTGCTTACAAACCCATTTTATGAAACTGTAGAAACTTTGGCCTGACTTTACATAACAGCTGTGATTATGTCAGTGGCTAGCCACTGATATGATACTGCAAACTGGAAATGGAGGGCACAATTTGGTATTAGTATTAGTTCAGTGATTAAAGATGTCGACACTTAAGTGTCCCTTTCAAATTCTAAGGTTCTGAGTTCTATCCCTGTTAAGGGGATAGAACTGAATATTGCTGCAATATTCAGCAATGATAGTTGAACAAAAACGCAGACACATAGTTCTCCCAATCTGCTGATTACTGACACTGGCCTGCCCTGACATAAACATGCATACTCCTTCAAATTAAGTTCTTTAGAAACAGCATAAGCTTATTTGTACATACTTCCCAACATATATTGCATGGGTGTGAAAATTGTCCATAAAACTTGGACAATTTACATGATGGAGGCCTTTGTGTCTTTTTAAACGTGTCAGAACAATCAGATGTTTTTTTCTCTGATCAACAGTAAAACTATTCAAACCATGATGAAGTTAGATATAGTATGTATGTTACTCACTCACTGCGTTGTCTTACATAGCCTTACCTCTCTCTTTTTTGGACCTTTTGGAACTACCATATACTTTGAAATTTGAACGTTTTTTCTAGCACAAATGGTCCACCTCATTCAGCAGATGTAATCTACTACTTTACTGTTTTGTAGTGTATTCCAGCAATTATATATAAATTACAAACACAATTTGTAATTGGGAAAATTTGATTAAACTCAGTTGGAACCTTTGTCACATTGAAAGTCAAATGCTCAGACATCCTTTATCCTACAGACTCCATTCAAACTTTAAAACATTCACAAAACTTTGAATTCTATGTCGTTTTTGCTTTACTCACTAACAGGGTTTGCAATTTATTTACCCTAAGAGGCTCTGCCTCGACACCTGAGAAAAAAATCTTTGCATTTACCACACATTTGGGGGGTAGCATCCTCGCAGCACAGTCCTCCTATAAAGCCTAAGTGCTAGTATTGCCTGTCTCCCTTTTTCAGTCAGCCACCTTTGAGAATGGCTCATCACCTGCAAACTTCATTCAAGGGCCCAGGGCGGACATTTCTCTGAGCTTATATTGTCGTTATGTATGTATACTTGACACAATGTGTTTGCTGTTAGACTTTGGATTTTGTATTGTATTTTCTATGACATCACATCACATACCTTTTATATTAATTATTTTTGCCATTAAGCCCCAGCAGCTGTGTCCATTTCTTTAGCTCCTTATTGAGCTTCTATAAACTCTCCTGTAGAGGGCAGCAGAGAACAGAAATATGTTGAAAGATAACTTCTAACATTGTGCTTTACATTCAGAATTTAGAAATCCAAGTGTTTACTAACCTGCTATTAGGTGATTAAACATGCATGTTGCACAAGAGTTTATTGGGGCTGGAAATTCCTGGCTGTAATTTATTAGGTTTAAAAGTTATTTGTGTAATGTGTTTGTAATGACTTGATCCTACCACCAGAGAGCGATCATTAGTTGGCCAAAAGACAAGAGTCATCATCTAATTTTGCAAAAGTAGGAATTACATGCAGTATGATGCTGCCACAAATAACAGACAGAAGCAGGAATAAACTGAAAGCATTTCTAAAAGCATTTTGAATTTCCATGTATATCAATCAACAATTTGACATGTTGAGTATAACATCTAAATAATCTAAAAATCTCCCACTGTGTCAGACTGTGCTGGCCCCCTTCTTTCTGTGTGTTTCTTTTAATCTGTTTTTTGTTTTTAATTTCTTTTCTCCTTTTCTCCTTCTTTCTTTCTTTTTTGGTTATTTCCCTCTTAGTCTTTTTTTCTTCAAGAGACTGAGCTTACACACCGGAGTGCATTGCCCTCAGGCAGGGAGCACTCCATAGATGGTTTAATTGGAGTGCCATCACTTAGAGAACAGATTAGGCAGAGTGTTACAGACATCTTTCAACATTTGCCAACACACGCTATGAATAGAGCCTGTGTACCTATGCGTGTGTGTGAAAGTAGTGGTGAGGGCTGTTAATGTTGTTGACAAAATCTATACACACTTGCATTCAGCATTTAGATTTTACCTGAGATTTATAGATGCTGCGCACACAGACACACTGAACTACTTTTTTTTTATTAGTCAAAGCAGGACAGACACAGAAGGACGAGTAGACAACAGCAGCTGTTTGCTTGTTGTTATTTATTATGATGTCATCACAGCCTCGTTATTGCACGTATCATAAACATGGAACTATTGCTTTGTGGTTGGCCAGTTCCAGAGTTCGGCTTGACCTTAGCTTCATTTCACCGCAGAGATCTTGTCTTGTTTCAAAGCCCAGAGGCCAAGGACACATTCTCTTGTATAGCGGGGGCTACAGCACAGACCTTTGTAGAGCACATGGCAGTTGGCAGAGGTTGAATAGAGAAACAATGTCTGTAGTGAAAAGGATATTGTCCGTAGTGAAAAGGATATTCCAATTAAGAAACCTTCCAGAGAGAGTTACTAGGTACATGAGATGATAAACTGAGTGTAGTGTAGTGAGAAAGGTGATACATTTCAAAGTGATGCATATTGTTTACATCTGAATCCCATTTTAATTTACCCATACATTCTCCATCTATTTTTTCTACCCTCCCCTTGTCCCTTTTCCAACCCCCTCAAGACCGCCTTGTTGGCATGTGCTGCGGTGGGCACACCTATCTGAGTGCTTCAGTTTAAATGTGGTGCTACCAATCTGTTGGCTTAGGTGGGCTTGGCTGAGACCAACACAGCAGCAAGTTTCACACATAGAGGGTAGACAAAGGTTGTGGTGGATAGGTTTAAGGGGTGAGGTGGACTGAGAGACAAAGGGTCAGGGGAAGAGTGTGAGACTCTTGTCCGAGACTAGTCCCTGGACTAAATGATTGGAGAATCAGGGTTAAGTGTTCTATTTGTGTGGCCATTAAAAGCTGGGAGTAGAGTACTGGGCCTTGCTGAGCCAAATCTCATCAGTCACTGCCAATTTGAATCAGAACCAGCTAACCCGTTTTTCCTCTTTCTATTCCTCTTCTTTCGCCCTCTCCTCCCACCCTCCTCTCCATGCAGACAAATAGACATTCCGGCAGCGGATGCGGTAATGGTTGTCCATAGCAACCTGCCATGCGGGGTGTATCTTGTGGGAGCAGGACCACTGAGTGAATGGCTAAGCCTTCTGCTAACAAAGACTGTGAATCTCTGAGATGCTTTGAGCTCCCATAGAAGCGCTGTGACTTCTGGGCTGTGGGAGTGCTTTACATAATCCAGCAGCAGCTCCCCTCTGCTCTGCCACATCTCTCTCTCCTCCTGCTCTCTGCACCTAAAACACACACCCCAATGTAGGTCGGCTCGTCTTGGCGCATCCACCCTTCTCTAAAATTCTTTCAATCTATCATTCAGTGTGATTATCACAGGATGATTTTGAAGACAGGTCAAGAGATGAATGTTCAACAGTTCTGCCTGTAACTAATATCAATTTTAAAATGGAGAAAATAGATCTGGATAGGTTGTTTGGGGAAATCTTAGAAAGTGTAACAGTCACACTGATATTTTAGACTGCATAATGTAGTATTTAACCATTTAAAATCAGTTTATTTGTAATTTACTCCCATCCTAAGTGCATTAAAGTCACGCAAGAGGGCACTTTTTAAAATGAAATATGCTGTGATGCTAAATTAGTCCAGTAATTTAAGATATTTATTTGGCTATGTGTTTTTGTCATTTATTCCTCCACCTCATAATTATCCACCAGCAGTCTGTTATATTTCCAGCTACAAATAGAGTGAGTTGATGGTTATGGATGTTTTGATTAATGTTATGTATGTTATGTATATGAGTTCTACTCTAACATCCTTTTGTTAGCTGGGATTTGCCAGCAGCTGACATTGTGTGCTCTGCTTCCTCTTGTGAGCCTCTATGGGACTGCTGAAGCCAGCTGCTCCACTGTGCCTCTCAACGTCAACACATTTAACACAGACATGTAAACTGCACACTTCAATAAGTCAATAAGTCAATGACTTCATCTCAATGGTATATGAGCTTCTCTTCCCCTGCCTTCTTATTGGAGCCAAGCTATAAAAAAATGGAACGTAAAATATGATGAGTGTCTATTAGAAATATCCACTTAATGATCTTTTTTTAAAATTACGGACTGGAGGAATAAAGGGGGGGGGGGGGGGGGGGGGAGAAAGTCATTTCCACCTAACGATTCCTCAGATTCACTTTTTCACACATTTAAGGTAAACAATCAATGGCAGAAGGCTTGATGGGGAATAAAACTAAAAGGCATAGTGTTGCCCTGAAAAATATACTCTATAATGAGATCACTTTTACATTGACCAAACAAAGATTTGCAGGCCCTGATGTATAACTGATCTCTTACGACCTCTATCTGGAGCACTATCAAACATACATTAAGGCACATAGCCATATTCAAAACATCACCACATACTGTATATATGGGGCACAAAAAAAAACATAAGCTACTCCCCTGTAGTTGGCAAAAATCAACATGTGTTCAACAAAGCAGACAGTTTCGCTCTCTTAGCATTTGAGTCATTTGAATATAAATTCATAATTACTGAGTAAGACATCAATTTGTTTTTGTTGACAGAACTAATGCAGAACTGTGTGTATTTACAGTTTTGAGGCAAAAGAAATGCATTAGATGTACTCTTCCTTTTATCTGTGCTATTAGTTATTATTAGCACTCCATTACGGCAATCCTCTGAAGAAACCCGCAGTTTGAGAGTGGGAGTGAACATACTGTTGCTTTGGTGAACACATGTCTGGAACTATGGCCATTTAGATAAAGGGATTCCATGATTAGAAATAGAAAAATGAACATTTGTATCAAAAGCAAAACATATTTTCCTGCAAAACAGCCACAATGGGTTCTTTATATGGATCATATGGATCTATGAAGTAAAGCACATCTATCAAGATGTGAATAGATGAATTTTCAAACCGAAAATTGTGTTCTGCCACAGTATAACTGTAAGTCAATGAGCTTGATGAATTTTTTGTACACGTCAGTTGCCAGACGCTCTATCTGATCCAGTTTATGCTTTTTTCTGCGTTCATTCTAGGGTTACAAGACTGTCAACATTGTGCTGTTTGAACCATCAGTAGTATAATATACAAATGTACAGATACACAATAGAAATGCATACATAATTGGTTATTACAATGAGACCTACAAAAAAGAATGAGAATAAAAAGTCTGTGGGATATTGCAGGTGAGTCAAGCAGAGCCACAAATGTGCATCCAAACTGAGGGACACACACCCTCCTACCATGAGTAAGCGAATGTCTATTTACACCGCATCATAACAAAGCTATCAAAAACAAAGGCTCCAAAAATTCCTCCTAAAAACTTTTTTTGTTTTGTTTCTCTACTTACAACAATGTCGATTCCATGTATGTACATCCCTAGAAAATAATTTAATTATAGATACACACTTTCTACATTTGTGAAACAATACAGTTCTAGTCCACAAGGAAGGTGTTTGTTGGTTTGTGCGTGTATTTGTGTGTATGTGTACGTATGTGTGTCTGAGTGTGTTTAGTAGTGTGTATGAGGTGGGGAACAATGCTTGAAAAGGATAATGTTCATGGATTCGCTAACAGTCGCAGGGGCAGATTTAGAGATAGGTATGGGTGGGGTCACAGAGAGGAAGTAGTGGAGTCAACAATTTCTCTCCCGTTGCACACGGTCGGGACATAGTGGGCACTGACAGAAGCTGGAAAAAGACAAGGTACGAGGGAAGAAGGAAGGACAGGATATTTAAAAGGAAAGTCAGAAATCAAGCATATTTGTTCATATAAGCCTACTTCACTTAATGAACAATTTTTTTTATTAAAGTTCTACATGCACAACTGTTTTCAATTAATGAGTGTGATAAGAACTCTGCTAGGATTTTAGTTGGGTGGAGCTGAGCTGAGAATTATGTCATCCCAGTCTGTGCTCCCATAAAAATAATAAAGGTATAATTTCTGAGTGAGGCAGATGTCGATCAAAGAGTCATTACATTCCCACATAGAGCTAAGAATAATTTTAATTAGCCAATAAATAAAATCACCTATGTAGCTGTGCTATCATTGTTTCAAATTCATCATAGGTATGTGTATCTATATAGTCAATAATGTGCTGTGCAAATAATAAATAATAATTAAAAAAAAGAACAAAATCATAGTAAGAATCATATTGTTAAATATATGCTATTACAGAAGATTGATCCAATTTGTAGATGACAGTGCCTGTTCATGCATCTGGGCAGGTAACAAAAGAACTGCACAATATCATATTGTATATGAGTCAGAACAGCTGAAACTAACAACCAAACTAACAAATTATCAAAGAGAAATGCCTTTTTAGAACACTGGTAAGAATTATAAGTAAAATATGAGTTGTGGTGTGAATTCAGACTTAATCTAATGATACTTTAGGTAGTATCACTGCCAATTCATAGTTTATAAGAATTCAATCTGTTATTCAACTCATCCCACCTGTAAATATTATTTTTTTTGTCACAAAAGACTTATATGTTCAAATTTCAGTCACTACATAGAGGCATGCATCTTCACTGGTATCTCTATTGTACTGCTCCCATTGCACTGCTTCAGCTCTGTCAGCAGGTTGCTATTCTTTAAAGTCTGATTAGTTTATGATTGAACTTGTCAATCATGCTGTTCTATAGGAAAACAATACAGAAATGCACACAACAAGCACCTATATACTTTTAAATTCCGGTTTTGTATTCCCTTAAACTAAAGTGGAACACAGAGTTGTCCGCTGTGCTTGATATTGAATGTTAAGCACCCCCATTTGACAGACACGTCATTAAAAAAAAACTGTATGAGGGTGCTGCTCTAAACCCAGTCTCTTTAAAAATGTAACCTACCGTGAGACGCATATGTGGTGGCAGCCCCGCTGACACTGAAGCGATTGAGGTTAAGCCTGTGGCTGGCCACATTCTTCTGGGGCTGGAACATGATGATATGGACCTTGGGGGCAAACATACAGCCCAGGACCACAAAGCCACTCAGGCTGACTGAGATACACATGGTTGTGGTCTGAACCTGCAGAGGGAGAGGAAAGACGAAGAGACTTTAATTAATAGCCAGACTTTGATGGATAAATCTTATGCTAATGTAGTACAAAGTAATTGCCGTTAAGAACTAATTTGATGATAACAATCTAGAATAATGAACATTTTTCAAAGGCATTTAAAGTAAGTAAGTATTACGGCATGCTTTGCTGAAAATAAAATATTAATAAATCAAAGCTAACTGGATAAACAGTGGATAAACAGATCAAATTAACCGATCGCTAAAGTACACAGAGCCAATGAGGCCTTTAAAGTGAGAGTATGACTCTTTATTGGCAGACTTTGTTACCTTGCAACAATCCATAGGATAACAAGTACAGAGTGACATAAAATACTTAAACTTTTACATATACAGTACCAGTCAAAAGTTTGGACACACTTTCTTATTGATGTGAATGGGAAAGTGTGTCTAAACGTTTGACTGGTACTGTAAATGAAGTTAAATTCAAGTCCTTGTCAAAATGTGTTCATAATATGCTGATTAAGTCTATCACCGCCAGATAAATCTCTCTGTATTTCACAGTATACAGAGTTTAAATCTCATGTCAGGCAGGACATTCTGTTTGAATGAGCACCAGACTTCCGCTGGTCGGGCTGGTTAACTTCTGTATACCTCTGCTAAATTGAATGGGGATAAAATAATTTAATCGTGTGGCTGTTCTAGTCTTTCCAAAGGTTATTGGACTGAATGGATCAAATACTGATATTGAAACGTCTCATTTCGTGTGGGTTGTGTAGTGCTGAAAAACAATTTATCCACCACTTTACAGCCAAAACAATAGCGATAGCAGAGCCTATGATGTAAGCATATGTCAACAGTATTTTTGTAATTACTATCACTACCAGAAGTGGGACACAACAGAGACCACAAAGGCTGAACTCGACAGTATCACAGCAGTAGCTTTAACTTAATCTTTTGTGATTTATTGTACAAAAATCAATGCTAAATATAATCTTATCCTTTCTTCATTTGGATGATAGGTTTGACAAGGTTCCTGCTGTATGTCCATTTTAGGTTGCCATTATAATTGCTGTGTTTAACTCTGTGGCTGATAAGTGTTGTTGAAGGTTACAGAGTGAAGTAACAGCAGCTTAAGGCAAAGTCACATTACAGTGAAGGACATCAGCTATCTACCCCCCCAAAATTCTCCTCTGTGTATATACCGTATGTTTATGTGTGTGAGTGTGAGAGGGTGGGTGTGGTGAGTGATGTTATGCCTCTAACTGACTAATCTTAAAGTCAGATTACAAGGCCAA
The DNA here is from genome assembly GCF_963691925.1 of Scomber scombrus. Lineage (NCBI taxonomy): Eukaryota > Metazoa > Chordata > Actinopteri > Scombriformes > Scombridae > Scomber > Scomber scombrus. The sequence goes on along the minus strand of NC_084975.1, from coordinate 16,556,375 downwards.
AGAAATGCTTATTTTCAGAGGGAGTGAGAGAGAGAGAGAAAGAGAGAGAGAGAGAGAGAGAGAGCTGTTTTTATTGGGATCAAATGAGCAGCCTTGCATCAGCACTCTTACACTCTTTGATACTGTGCAGTGTGTGTGTACATGGAAGTGTGTGTTTATGGTGTGTGTATGCGTAAGATTTGTATGGATCAGGTGAACACTCACTCCCTTTGCTGTTAAATCTGGACATGTGTCAGCAGTTTGATGGAGCCTGTCTGTTTGTCATCCTAGTACTGCAGAGCTGGGACATTTGCCAGAAGGATTAGAAATTGTTTAAGTTGCCACTACACCTGTGTTTTTTGTGACCTGTGTACTTATTCTCATTCTGGAGATAAAAATCTGCTCATATATTCATGGCATCCATTTGGGGTCAAAATATAGGTTCTCGGAATGGTTGACATGTGGTGTTTGGGTTAATAAAATTAATTAATAAAAGTCAATGCAATGTCCTCCTAAAGGACAAGAACAATTTATGTGTGTGTGTGTGTGTGTGTGTGTGTGTGTGTGTGTGTGTGTGTGTATGTGTGTGTGTGTGTGTGTGTGTGTGTGTGTGTGTGTGTGTGTGTGCGTGCATCTTCAAGAAGATACCCTGTAGTCACTTGATGTAACATAGAAGATTGGAAGAAAGGCCAGCCAAATTATGCAGGTGGTGTACATAGTGAATCCAATAAACTTGGCCTCGTTGAAGTTCTCTGGGCACTTCCTGGTCTTGAAGGCATACCTAGAGAAAGAGATGAATATTTATGATTAAACCATCTGGAAAAAAACTCATAGCTACCTTGACCTATGTTAGAGTCAAGCACAACTGTTGAACATAGTTTACAGTGTAGTGTAGTATAGTTTCAGTGTAGTTAACAGTGTATCACGCCAAATCAAACCAGCTCTACTACACTTACACAGTACACAGGATGACCAAGAGCACGTCGTAGCCCAGTGACAGCAGCATGCTGGAGTCACGTACGTTACACTTGAGGATGACAGTCTGCCGTCGCTCTGGCAATGTGAAGCGCCGTGTCCCGGGAACTTCCAGTAGCAGCCACACTGACACCATTACCAACTGGACTGAGATAAGACTCAAACAGATGAAAACCTAAAAAAACAAAAGAGGAGAGGACGGTAAGGTCGACAAGAACTACTGTCTGTCCATCCATCCATCTGACTGTTGCAAATGGAGGATGTGATGCTGCAATTGCTCACCTGAGAGGATGGGCTAATGAAGCGTGGTCTCGCTGGACCCGCTCCGTCTTTCACCGCACTGAAAATCCTGGCGATTCTGTTGGTTTTGGTGAGAAGGGCGGAGTAGCAGACAGCGAATGACGTGCCCAGGCCGAGGCGCCGCAGAGCACAGATGGCAGGAGAGGGCTTGGCCAAGAAGAGGAAAGTCATGGCATACGACATGAAGACTCCCAAAAGGAGGATGTAGCAGAGCTCTCGTCCTGATGCTTTCACCAGCGGTGTGTTATTGTGCCGAATAAACACCCAGAACACCAGACCAGTGGACATGAACCTGGGGACAGATGGGGGTTATTCAGCGAGACAGACGAGGTTAATCAAAAAAAGAGTATCATAATTACTACAGAACCACCTTCTGATATTGACAATGGCCGATTTCATCATCCATGTTTAGATTTGGAAAAGCACTTTAGAAGTGGTCTAGTAAAATCAGAATAAGTGATGGTTGTAAATTGTACTGATCCTCAACTTCCTTTCTTCCTCTCAACACAACTATAAAGACATTCACACACACTTAAGCCTTTCAGAAACTGACATCATGTTGACAACTCTTTGTCACTCACCCTGCACAGGCAATAGTAATTGGACCAATGGCCCAGGCATCTTCCCACATAATGTAATCCTCAGGAAGGTCGTAGCAGGATGTCAGATCGTCCGTGGGCCACTGGCCAGGAGCACAGGGTGAGCATGTGAACTCATCAGCCAGGTATTCATGAGGCTCACAGGCTGTGCAGATCCAGCAGCAGTACTCACCTGGGAAACAGGAATATGAACAGAAGAATATGACAGCCTGAGATTTTTCAAAAGGAGCTGCTGTTTGGTATGGTATGTGGCTGTGACAAAAAAGAACACTGTTGAAATTCAGTCTCCTACCTGCCTGCATTTTCTTCATCTCATTGCGCTCGCAGGGGTCGCTGCACTGTGAAGTGGGCACCACTTCTCTGGGCCAGTGAATCAGATCACTGCTCAGAGTCAGACTCTCTGCCCATTCACCTACTGGCACGTAACCGTAACGATCGCCAGAGCGCTGGTAGCTGAAGATGTTGTATCGGCCAATGCCGTCCCCCTGGGAATCAAACTTCACTGCCGTCTCACTGCCTGGAGGAGCGAAAGGGGCTAGAGGGTGGTGAGGAGTGAAAAAGAAGATAAGTTGAGTGAAAAAAGGAGATTAAAACTAAACAATCACAAACAATCATCCCATTGATGTCTCATTGATGCCTCTTAAAAGTAGCATTGAGGACTGAAACAATAAGCCATGGTCAGTTAAGCCTTTGGGGTCCAGAACAGACAGTGGGGGGCATTACAATAGCGTTTTCATTACTGAAGACCAGCCAGTTACAAAGTATTCATTAAAAGGCTATAAATGCCTTGTATGCTTAGTGATGTTTGTGTGTGTCAGTGTCTTCCTATCCATCCCTAAGGTCACATAGGGACAGAAACGCTGCTCTAAATTCCGATCTGACAAAGTTTATTACCAAACGCATCATTAACAAACTGCATGCCCATAAAGTCATATAGGCATGAAGGCAGAGGACTGAATCCCTGGGCAGTGCTATAGCTACCCACACATTGATAGAATTAGCCTTTGGGTCTCTTATGTGAGGGAGGTACACTGCTGAAACTGCCAAATTGGTTTGTATACAAGTTGTTATGAAAGGATTACCATCTGCCCTGAGGATGTGGGAACAGAAGAGATTGTAAAATTGGCAGGATGTTGAAACCATTTTTTTTTTAAAAACCAAGGAGGAAAGCATTTATGAACCGCAAAAAAGTAATTTCTTAAAGTGTTGCAGGCAGTGTCGGACTTGACATTGCTGACACTTGGTCGTTTTGACACGGACAAAAAGTATGTCAGTCCTACAGTGCCACTTCAGTCCTTTAAGAGGAGCAATCAACTCTGTTCTGCTGACAAACTGGACACGGCTGTTTGTTATACGCTGCTGCCTCCCCTGTCAAATGATGATGTGGCTGGGGATAGTGCAGCATACGATGGGTTTATCAAAGCATCACTCCTCAACATATAACAAGGCTCTTGGTCCTCAATCAACAGCAGCATTGATGATATTGTGCTGCCTTCCTCATATCTTTGTGTCATTGAGTTACTGAAGAAATCACGTGCCAAATTCTTTCTCCCAACATACAGCTTAGGATCAGTGGAATGAATCAGAATACAGATTGTGAGTAAACTGTTGGCTAAAAAGTGAGTATGAGGATGTCTGTGCACGCACCCAGATGGAAGCTCCATTAGGTTTTACTTTACAGTGTGATGGTTAAGGTATTGCTCTGAGCACTGTGGGAGGCTGTGCTGACAGAACCAAAGCTCTGACCCTGCTGTTAGTTGTGATTGTGTGGATGTGTGGGTGTGTGTGTGTGTGTGTGTGTGTGTGTGTGTGTGTGTGTGTGTGTGTATGTGCATGCAACACTGACAAGGGCTAAAGCTGCTCTATTGTTGTGAAAGCTCAGTGTGTTCAGAGAAGAATGGTGTGTCAGATGGCAGCATAGGGGGTTAGGGTTTATGAAATCCATAAATCACCGAGACAGCATAACCCTCTATATTTCTCCTCTCCCTCTCTGTCACAGGAAATTCTAGATGTCAAGTCTTCTTTGAATTTTTGGGCTAAATGTCTTAGTGACAGCTAAATGAAAATGATTTCAATAAGAAAATGCTGATATTATCTTCAGACGAAGAAGACCTATGAATCCATTTTACTGCTACTTGGCAGATAATAACATCTGCTAATAACACAGAGCAATAAGACAAACTGGGCCCTCCTCCTCTTAGACTCTCATACACACTCAGAAAACACTTTGCCACTAGCTAATTATCATAACTGCACCTTATTAGGACCTTAGATGTGTGCTGAAGCCTAATTAGCTGTATGTGGTAATTACGTGTAATACAGACTAAAGAGATAACAGCATTAGCCTACAGACCCATTTGAGGGTGCTGTATTGTCCTTGACTTCCCTCTAACAGATCACATCCAGAGAGCAATAGACTCAGGGGAATGGTGATTCCTCCCTATAACCAACAAGCAACCTTGCTGACGTGACAGAGTGGCTTATCAGAAAAGTGTATGAAGTGCAAGTTCAAGCTGGCGAAGGCCACCAAGGCTCCTTTGGTGAATGCAGAGAGCTGAGACAGGCAGCCCAAGTCCTTGATTGATGGACGCCTGTCTCTCCTCAAAACTGTCTTGGCTAAATTTAAAACACTGATGAGCTCTGACTTCCAGTGACCAAAAAATGTGGTTCTGAATAAACAAGAGTCTACAGCCCTACTAGTGTCACTGTGAGGCATAGTAGTGCTTTGGGCTAGGTTTTGAAATACTCACATCAACATGCAAACAATGCTTGCAATGACAATGCTAACATGCTGATGTTAAACAATAATGAAGTTTACTTCTTGGCATGCTAACATTTGCAAAGAAGCTCTAAACACAGTTCAGGTGAGGCTGATGGGAATGTTTTTTTGTTTTGAAGGTATTTCGTAATAATAATAAAAAAAGTTGGTTTGGCATTTGGCAGACACTTTTATCCAAAGCAACTTATTAGTGAGTCAAGTCAATCAAGCTTTAGAGGACAGTGAATTAAAAGAGCCATGGTACAAATTCTCAAGTAGCCAGGTGACAGGGACATGTGCATTGAGAAAGAGTGCTAGACAGTTTTAAAAAAAATAGCTGAAAGTAAACAAGCACAAAAGAAGTACCAATAAAAAAATAAGACAGTAGTGCAACAATCAACAACAGGTGAAAAGGTTAAAGATGGTCCAGTGTTAAAGGTGGAGTATGTCCTCCAAGCAACATTTTACTCAAGCATGCCTGTTGTGTAGCTGGGGTACAATGGATACACTGCAGCAAATAAATTGACATGCCTGGAAATACAAAGTACCCTTTATGTAGACCAACTGTGAATATATTGCTATTTAGCTAAAAAGATTCACTGCATTGTCAACTAAAATCTGTTCTGCATACCGCTGAATAAAGTTAATGAAACAGCTGGAGCCACAGAATATAAAACAGTAACAGTAAAAAGGCAAATAAAGTTAGGTGAAACAAACTGTGATTATAACACAGACTAACCAGATCCCTAATTTTTTGAGACACTTTAGCATTCCCGCTAATTTGAGAAACACCTTATTATTCTTGATTAATTAAAGCATGATGAAAACAGGCTTTTCATTCAGAAGCTGAGAAATTAATTATGTTCTCGGCCATGTCGGGCTAAAGCGAACCCCAAGGGGGATTGTAGGTATTAAAGGAAGGGAGAGAAAGGAGGCAAAGGGGCTTGGAAGGAACGAGTAGGAGTAAGTAATCTAAAAGTGGAGAGAAAGAGAGAGAAGTATACAGACTCATAGAAAGAGGTGGAATTTTTTTTGTTGTTGAGTGTATGAAGCTGTAAAAGGTGGCTGTATATTTGCTGTAGTTGAGGGAATGGAGAATTATTCACCTTAATTCACCTGAATCCTTGATTTAATCCCAATTCAAGCTTTGCAAAGTAAACACTGCATATAGGGGCATGTGTAAATGAAAACCTGCTCCAGGTAAAATGTAAAGAAAATACAATGGCTTAGCACTGTAAAGAAAGAGGCATTGTCCCTCTCTTCCTTACTTCAGAGGGTTGATGACTCTGTGCCCCACAGAAATAGTGTGGAAGGACACACACACACACACACACACACACACACACACACACACACACACACACACGCACACACACACCCACACACACACACACACACACACACACACACACACACACACACACACACACACACACACACACACACACACACACACACACACACACACACACACACAGATACATCTCTGAGAATATACAGATATGGACAGAGGGATGGACTCTCATGTCACAAATGCACACACAGACGGATAACATTAGCTATATTTGTTCTCTCTGCAGATTCAGTCCCCAAGGATGGAGCACTGCCTGGGCCACGGAGCAACAGGCCACAGAGGAATAGAGCACAGATAGGGTGGATAAAAGGAAAGTCTGAAACAAGAGACAGAAATGTATAGGAGAAAAGGCATGTGAGAACTGAGGCTTGACTGAAAGAAAGGTGGTGAGATAGAGGAGACAAAAGAAAGAAACAGCAGGCCAAATGCAGGAGGTGCTGCGAGGGAGGATGAGCCAAGAGACAAGATAAGGGCAAAGAAAGGAGGGAAGTGACAAGGGGGAAGAGGGAAAAGAATACAAGAAAAAAAGGAGAGGAGATAGCAAGAGAGAAAAGCAGGGACTGATGTGACGGCAGCAGAGATATAGCTGGAGGATGGATGGAGGGAGGGATGAGGAAAGTGAAGGAGTGGATGAACAGACCGGCGTAGAGAGGTGGTGGAGGCAGGAGAGCAACCTTGTGAAGTCTGAGTGGGATGTGCTGTTTTTGAATGTAGATGGAGGGTAGGACAGATTCTGGGTGAGAAAGAGAACAGAGACATAGAGAGAGATGTAGAGATACAGAGTGATGAGCAGCAACAGAAAGACTGAAAGACAGAGAGTGACAGAGGGAGAGAGTGAAGAGAAAATGAGGGAAAGAAGGAGTGAAGGTTGTTCTCTAGCATCTAAACGTTGCAGTAAGCTCTCTGCTCAATATGGCCCTGAAGGCACACCGCCTCTGCTAACACAGACGTATCACACACACACACACACACACACACACACACACACACACACACACACACACACACACACACACACACACACACACACACACACACACACACACACACACACACACACACACACACACACACACACACACAGGGAAGGTGCAGGGAAGGGGGAATATCACATCTATCACCACTATTTGAACAGAAGACTGTGTGCATGTGTGTATATACTGATCTGTTTGCTGCAGATCGGGGAGGTGGGTGGGTGGGAGTTGAATGATGGCTAGGAGAAGTGTGTGGGTTGGGGTTGTCTGTAATTTCAAGCTGGTAAAAAAACAAGCATTTCAAGCTGCCTCTTTGTAAAAAGCTGACTGTTATGTGTTTTGTGCTCTAAGTATGCATCAAGTGCCTCATAAAAATGCGCAAATGCACCCCTGTTTCTCTTACTAGTTGGTGGGGAGCAGTTCCCATCATCTACCAGATCACTTCCACAATTGGCAATAGTGTCGGCTTCATTACCATAGCAACTAGCGAGATGAGACTAGATGAAGAGAGCGGCATATGAAAACGCACTCCTAACCACACAATATAGTGCCTCTGTGCAGCAGTGTTAGTAACACACAACAAAAACAGGCCTAACACAGCCCATTCTGTTGTGTGTGTTAAATCCACGAGAGGGAAACAGTAATTTAGTGGAGTGGGAATTCTGAAGATAAATGTAAGATCAATCTTTGATGCAATGTAAAGTGTGTAATGAACATGCATGTGTGTGTAAGAGGAGATGGGAGAGAGATCTGGAGAGAGCGCTGAACAGTGTTGGTTTTCCGTCTGCTACAGTTCAGACTGAGAGCACTGCGGATGGCGATGCTGCAGTATTTATACCCCACATTCAACCTCATCTCACCTCAGCTCCTTCCTTACATACTGTAGATAGAAATATGTTTATGTGAGAGCAGTGAGAATTAGTCATTCAGAGCTAGCCAACAACTCAAAACAAACCACAGTTGCCAGTTTATCCACACCACCCCCATCAACATCCAAAATCACCATCTAAGCTTTTTTTAGTGCATTTTTTACCGATACAGCTGTTTGTCATGCTGTCACTGTCGACGCTGACACTGAGCTATAAAGAACTTGAGATCCTTGTACATACTGTTACTCTTTCCCTACTGTAGAATAAAGTCACACGCCTCATAGACATACATCATTAGTGAAATGGATGGAGGGATAGTATGAGTAGGGGGATGTAGGGAGAGAGATGATCAGACATGGAGATGTAGGGAAGTCACAGTGGGATTCACACCTCCTCTCCTCTCCTTTCCGGTCCTCTCCACTCCTCTCCTTCCCTCTCCTTTCTACTTTCTCTAGAGCATTTTAAACTTTCTGTGAGTGAATCTGCATATCTCTTCCACTCCTCTTAGTATGCATCCTATAAGGGAATGGTTATCATCTGTGCCAACCAGAGGCTGCGACTGCAATCGGCTTGACTGTTTCCTCTCTTTCCCTCTCTATCTTACTGACACTCTTCCCATCTCTTTCCTTCTTTCTGTCTCCCTCCTCAGACTGAAATGCTCCAAGTCCTTTGATTTGTAGCAGAAATGAAGATGGGGAATTTCAAAGAGAATCCTCTTCTTCTGCTGACGCATGCTGTCCCACTCCGGCATTGCTTCAGTGCTCCCTCGTTCCTTCCCTTTTTCCCTCCCTAACACTTTTACCTTACCCAAAACACCCTTCTCTCGCTTTAGTCTGCCTGTCAGTCTTATCTGTAAGATTCCCTCACCCTCCCTCCATATGTGACGCCATTCTATCGTCCTCCATCCATCCCTCCTATTTGCTCTCCCCAGTGTCCCGTGGAAAAGCTGCCGTGTTAGTGCTGTTTGTCTGGCTGTTTTGATGTCTGCTCCTGGTCACGGTTGGTGGAGGAATAAGTAACTCTAAACCTGTGTCAGTCCCTGAGACACAGTAGTTTATTTATAACGCTTCCTTTGTGCGCCATCTGTCAGTCAAGCCAATCCTCTGTCTCTTCTCTCCCAACTCTATAGAGACTGACAGATAGACAGGCAGCCTGCTATAGAAGCTATTATAACACACACAATCTCGTTAGTGCAAGTGAGAAGAATATGGCTGATGGATTAACTGCAGCTCTCATTCCTCAAAGCAACTTTGTAGTGTCGTATCAATTACGCATGGGTAATAGGTGTCAATGGCAGGCTGGCTTTGACAATACATAGCAATTAAGCGGATTTGTCTCAGTACTTTTTATGTTCTGTGGCTTGGCTGCTTTGGCAGAGGAGAAGGACAACATCCTTGTGTTGTACACGAGAGGACTGTTAACTAGGCACAGCACTCACATTCCTGTCTATTTCTCGCTATTTTTCCTTTTTCTTCCCCAGCTCGCTTCCCCTCCAATATTCACTTCTTTTCACTCTTCATGCTCCTAATCTAGGATTCACTCTCTCTGCCATGCTGTCTCTCTCTTACCTGTGAAGCTGACATTAAGGATGTAATCCCTGTAGAGTCTGCGCCCGTCCAAGGCCTTCATGCTGTCGCACAGCTTGGTGGTGTTAAAGCACAGGCTCCGTTGCATATTATGGAGGGCATAAGCCATGGCGTACACCGCGTTTACCACAAACATGATCTTGGACTCTGGTTCAAAGTTACTCTTGTCCATTGACAAGTCCTTGTCACACGGTGGGAGAGGTGTCTCTCCCAATCCAACACCTCCCCCTGCTACTGTTCCTCCACCACCCAAGGAGCACTGGAATCGCTGCTCCCAGAATTCCCTGTACCAGGGATTCCGATGGTTTTTGACCGGGTTCAAGTTGAGAAAGTAACGATTAAACTCTGGCACGGGATTGGCTGCCAGCTCAAGTGTGATGGCTCCTTCAGCAGTGACTTCATTTCCCTTGACAATGCTTTCCTGCGCACCCCAGCCATCACTGGCCACCCAGATGAAGGAGGTGTTAAGCCTGGCAGCAGCTGCCAGCAGCTCTCTCGCATCATCGCTGCGCAGGAAGAGGACGGCCACTCGGGCGTTAGGTTTCTGGAGGAGCTGACGGATCACAGCTTCATAGGACTTCTTAGCATTAGAACGTCCCACCTGAACAGAAAGTGGATTTAACGTGATGACAGAAGTACTGACCTGTATAGGCTGCCTCTACACCCAAAATGCATTGGTAGCTATTTGTGAATATTTATCATGTTCAGTCACATGAAGAAACAAACAAAGAAATGTGTTCTGTACTTTAGTCTTACACCAACATGCATCTCAGTAGCAAATGAGATGACAAATGTCAAAGTACCCAGAATGAGTTCTTGGAGATAAGCTTTAATTTTCTAGTTCACAACAGATAACAGCCAGTGTAATATAAACCTCATTTGTGTGTAGGACAAGATAAGACATTGTGACAAACTTGTATAAGCTCATAAATGTAGTTGCCCATTCATTGTTACTGGTGCAGCTTCAGGCCATACATCAGTGTGACACTGCAGATTAAAATGTTTTGGGTATCTGGCTCTGAGCAAAGTTTGCTAATATTCATGCAGGTCACAGAAATAATCTCATATTCTATTATATTCTTTGGGTTCTATTCTATTCCATGCCTTACTTTCTCTGAAGTGGCAATACAGATGTTCCTCATACGGGCCTCTTGCTCGAAAGCCTCTATGCCTGTTTCACCATAATCCCCCTCTGATGCCACTGTGGACACATACGTCCAGTTGAAGAAGCGGAGGATCTCAGCCATGGCTTTGGCCTGGTAGAAGTCAGGGGGCACGGTGCGGGCAAAGTAATCATAGCGGGTCTTATCGCTGAGCTTGGCACTGGTTGACGCGTAGCTGATCTGAGGAATCTGGAAGAGCCTGAGAAGATTGGCAACCTGGGGGGAGAGATTCAGTAAAATGAGACATAAATCAAGAGTAATTATTTTAAGTTTTCTTTTTAATGAATAATACAAACTTATATGTGATGGAGGTGTTAAATGATAATGTTATGTTTTTGTTTCAGAATAGTTACTAGGACTAGAAAAGGTGGAGGAGAGGAGAGGAGAGGAGAGGAGAGAAAGACATTGTTTTCACGTTGTCTACTAGTTACTCCATAGTTGCGCAGTTCAGGCCTGCAGTGTGGAACTGTGTTAAGTGTTTACGGTACAAATGTTTGAGAGGTGGCAACAAAAGAATACATTACTATCCAGTTAACTTAATGGAGCAACCCCCAAAACTGGGCAAACACAAACAGAGGAGATGCAGTATCTCAAAAACAAAACTAACAAAACTATATGCTAGGTAAAAACTCTCTGGCTGATGAAAAATGTGTATTTCCCTCGAAAAGAGCCACAACAGAATTAACCCTCTCATACTTATCAGATACTCCTCTGAGAAATGTGCCCAGTCCTAGGATAGATACAGCCATAATTAGTTATTGTTAACAAATACTGAGAGTTGAACTGTTGAGTTCAACACTGAATTGAAAATCTGATCAATACTGGGCACTGGCAGCTGCACACAATAAAGATTTCAGATACATAAAGTAGTGTACCTTTCAGTTTCTAGGGAGCTCCAGTCTCTAATATGGCCCAAGGGGCACAGGGAAACTAAAAAAAACAACAACCCGAAAGCAGCTAAAACAAACACTTTGCAGCACAACATATACTGGAAAAATCCACAGAAAATCTTTGTAAAAGTTGATAGTTTCTTCTTGGTAGTTGGGAAGAAAAAATGCCTGCATAAAGAATGTCAGCAAGCAGAGAAACTAATGATGTGTATGAGTAATGTCAAAACAGATCAAATGTAGAATTATTAACAGCAATGAAATCGCTCAACCACAGATATTTAAAGACATGCCAAACTGCAGGGCTATAGTGTTGCTGTGTTGGAGTGTTTTTCTTCTCCCTTGACCCGGCTGCTTTGTACTGGAGTGCAGATCTCCATGTGTGTCAAACCCCTCAGTTAAGAAAGGGAAAGTTTGATCAAAAATGACTGGAACAATGTCAAAAAACAATGAATGTAAGACCAGCAAAAACAACTGGAATGATCCTTTAACTAATGTATTTTTTTTCATCAAAGCAAAAATTTGAACATATTTAGAAGCTTGCTGTTGATAGGAATTAGAACATATTTGGAAGCTTGCTGTTGATAGGAACTGCTTTATGCATAATATGATTATTTAACGATAAAAGACAATGTATTGAATGTACATGAAGAAGAAATGCACAAAATGGCAAGCACACACATACACAAACACACAGACACATGAACGCACAGTTCAATAAATCACTGACTCATGCATTAGTGATGGACATCATCTGGGGTTTACTGATGTCCATATAATATTCCCTTTTACCGTTGATTGGGGATTGATCATGTTCTCTTCATTACAGTCATAGACACCAACACAAGAATGGAAATATAATTGCTACATATACTCATGCACCACAAAGCCATGTAAACATACACACTCAAACATGCACACACAGGCAAATAAACACCAACTACACAGCCATTCTGTTCTTGCCTCAGCTTAATCCTTTTAGAGCGCATCTCTCTGGGCTTTTCTATATTTCATTCATAGCTCAGATGATGAGCTGTTTTGACAACATGTCAGAATCTCATTAGACTAATAGTGTAGAAGATTATAAAACACACTCACATACAGTACCAGTCAAAAGTGTAGACACATTTTCTCATTGATGTGAATGGGAAAGTGTGTCCAAACTTCTGACTGGTACTGTATATGTATACATATGCACACACACACACACACACACACACACACACACACACACACACACACACACACACACACACACACACACACACACACACACACACACACACACACACACACATACACACACACACACATACTGATACGTGCAAAGACAGGTCGACACATACACAAACACCTGCATTTGAGGTACACATACATGCACACACCACACACAGTCACATAGATGGCAGCTGACTTAAATGTCAGGGAAGGTCACACAACTGAATGTAACCCTATTGCTCCATTACCCACCACTGAACAATGACCACAGCTAGCTAAGAGACCTGTCTGCAGGGACATGAAGAGTTTACTCTGTTAGGGAAAGCTACTCTCTTCCTGTGAGAGAGAGGGAAGGGTGATGTACTGTAGGAATGGGCTGAATATGAGAAATCAGTTGAAAAAAATGAAAGGGAAGAAGGAAAAAAAATTGGTGCAGTGGAGGGGTGATGCCTGCTATGTAAATGCCTTCGAGGCATTGGAGTTTAGTTGTGCATGGTAAAATATGAAATAATTCACTATTACTTCATTTAGAAGCAACAGAAAAACTGTACAAGTAGAGATGCATGAAGGAGTAGCTGGATTATCTACACAGGTACAAGATCATAAGGCAGAGCACAGTTCAGGTCTCATGAACAGTGTTTCCCTCAGAAAAGGACAGGTTAAAAACAACAGCAATGCCAACATAAGGCAACAAGTATGAGCTGCGGGAAAAACAAGGGATAATTTTGTGTGATGAAGGACAAGAGACAGAGCAGATGTATTAACAATGGCTGTCCCAGGAAAGAGAAGGAGGAGAAGGGGGCTGAGGTCAGCATACACTGATCTCTCCCCAAATAGCTGGGAGGGATGCCTCTGAATGCATATAAAATCAGAAGAAAAAAAAGAAAGAGGAAGTGATGAGAAGGAGGAGAGAAAAGATTTAAGGGACAGAAGAAAAGCAATAGATAGAACGGGAGAGAGAGAAAAAGAGAGGATGAGAAAGATAAAACAGAGAGACAGTTACAGAGATTAGGGATTTAAGGACTGATAGGAGGAAGCTTTTGTGCAGTCACAGAGGAGTAAGGGAGAAGGAGGTTTTATGCTAAACTATGTAAATTAACCAGCTCTGTGACAAGAGCTACAAGAGCCTGGGAAACACACAAGAACATGTCGATGGAAGTTGAGTTACAGAAACAAGTACACACACAAACACACATGCAGAAACCTAGACAGGGGTACACTTGCACTGCCATGTAGCTGGACTTCAGCTTTTGCCTACTTGGTCATGGTACTTTTGGTACAAAGATGAGTAAAATAAGAGAGAGAAGCTACCAATGGAGTTAAAATAAGATGGTGAGGGTGAAATGTGGTCGTGTAAATACTCCTGTATCTGCTGGTGTATGTATTACCTGTATGGAGACACTGCTGAAGGATCCTCCAATGACGGCAGCGATCGCGAGCGGGCTGTCGTCCTGCAGGGCATAAGATCCATCTGGACATATAAACTCTGTGTCGTCCACCTTAGTGAGGGATGCTCTTACAAATTCCAGAGCCTGGGAAACACAAGCACATTAATATTTTATATCAAATGTTGTGCACCATACTGTGTACCATATGGTCTATATTATCTATCATTACTAATCAGACTGTGAAACGCTTTGAATTTGGTTATTTGTGAGAAATATGCTACATAAATAAAGACTGATACTTTCCCTGATACTTTTTATGATGTAGGGTTTTATCTTTTGCAAGCACAATAAAGCCAATTTCTCTACACTATGGGACCTTAATTGCTTTCAGTACAGGATCCAAATAGTAAATTAATTCCTGTGAGGATAAAGCACATTATAACATATTGATGGTCTTTAGACAAACAGCCTATGAACCTGCAACCCATTTAGGGAACCAACACTTCAAGAAACCAGGGTTTGCTGTCTTCAATCAGTCAAAGAACTAATTTCATTATATATAAGATTGCTAGATGCGTCATCTATAAATAGCTTGGCAATAAAATACAATATATTGTTGAAGATAACAATCCCTGCGGGAAAGTGCTGCCTTTATTTTTTTTATCCGGCTCATTTCCCTCATTGCAAATAGTTTCAATCTCTATTTTTCATCAAGCTGCTATCATTAGAGGCAAGCTCCTTTACCCATAGTGGATAAAATAGAATTTTGAGGTACATTTACTTTACCTGAATATTACCATTTAATGAGATCTTACTTTTTCCTCCACTTAAAGTTGAGATATCGCACTTTTTACTTCTGATGCCACAAATTACTTTTCAGAGCAACTTTTTAAATATGAAAGGTGGGAAAGGTTCAGGTCACCCAGCAGCACACAAGAACAAACTAATTAAAACTGTATCTGAACTATAGTGTATCTGAAAACTTGAATCGGCATTCACGGGTAAACGCAGATACATTTGAATGCTGTACGGCACACGAATGGTTGACCGTCTTTGAGAATAAATGCTTTAACTTGAGTAAGTATTTCATTGATGTTCTAGTTTTGCAGTGCAGTTTGTAGTTCTAGTTATACATTATTTGATTATCATTGACTTATCTTGGTCAAACATATTATAATATATAATATATAAAATATATGTTATGTAATATGCAATATTTGAGTTTTAAAGTAAACAGCATCCTGTGTGGAGGTGAAAATGATTTGATTTACATTTTTAAGATTACACTTTATACACACATGATATGAACAATGTTTTAAGTGGATGGCAGGCAACATAAACTTAGTAAAGATGAGAAAATCTTTTCTTTGACAGAAGGGTGTATTTACATCTAGTTTGGAATCATCTCTAATTGAGAAACATGCAGCATTTATGTACAGTAACGGTGCTCACCCACCTGCTCCAGTGCATAGGTATCTCTAGAGCAGGTGTCCAGGATGTGGACTCCGAGGGAGACCCCTGGCAGCAACGTGTTGTCCATATTGATTCTGTCTATGGCAAACAGCATGGCCTCCAGCCTCTGGATCCCTCTGTCCTCGTTCACACGCCCACATTCTTCCATCCCAGCACCTTTTTCATGCACTGGGAACAAGCCGCCAAGAACCAGATCACCCTCAATGCGTATCTCCCGGCGGGACGGAGGTGGATCTCCGATGGATAGCAATACACCCCGACACATCATAACCAAGAGTAGTGCAGGAAGATGGGCCACCATGTTGAGCTTAGGGGGTTGTTTAGGATTCTCAAACTGTGAGGAGAGGCTTGACGGAGAGTGAGACAGAGGGAGGTGAGGGGCTTAGGGTAAAGGTTAGGGATGACGGGTTATGGGTGAAGCTTGTGAGTGAAGCAGCAGCCGTGGATGCTTGGGTCGATTTGAGGCCCATGAAATGGTCAGGAAGAGTATAATTGGAACACACATGGAGGGGCACACCATCTGGACATCAGTCCTGCTTGAGAGGCGAGGAGAGGAGAAAGGAAATATAACTCAAGTCAATCCACGTGCCACAGGACGAATCACAAAGCTGTCAAGAGCTACAGGATGAAATACTTTGGTAAGTGTCACTATAAAGTATAAAGACTGTAAAGTAGACCTTAAGTGTAGTTTGGGGACGCTGTTAACAAGGACTCAATGTTGTTTCCACTTCACAGCCATAACCAGGCCATGACTAAAAGGGATATAGAATTGTTTGGAGATTGTACCCCACTGTTCTCCAACCTGCCCCCTCCCTAACATCACACAGTAAACTTTCTTTTGTGTGTGTGTGTGTGTGTGTGTGTGTGTGTGTGTGTGTGTGTGTGTGTGTGTGTGTGTGTGTGTGTGTGTTTGCCCCTGGTTGTATCAGGATAAGCCAGCTTAGATGTCTGGTAGATACATGAGCCCAGCGTTCTCATACCATAGATCAGAAAAGCTTCTCTAATCTGATCTCTGTTCCGACAATTCTCAGCTTGTCCATGAGTTTATACCCCTATGTGTGTGTGTGTGTGTGTGTGTGTGTGTGTGTGTGTGTGTGTGTGTGTATTATCAGATTTATTGCCCTCCCTCCCCCCTGCATAATTATCGTGTGTGAGGACAGAATGCATTTTACCATGAAAGAAGCTGACAACAATGAGTCCAGCAACGACTGAAGCTACTTATCTTAGCTTGCATTCAATCAAAGCTAACACTCTGGTTTGATTGACTTCACTAACATTTCCCTCTACGTTTGCCTGAAATATTTCTATAGACAGGGACTTTAATTCTAAAGGGCCTCTCCACAGATTTTACAAAGGTCCACATACTGAGCATGAACAACTTTTCTAATGTCTTCTTTGTCTCTGGGGGGAACTTTGTCCCCTAAAAATGTCAATCAGGTTATTTAAGCTTGGGCTTGGAAAAGGTTGCAATATCCAGGATCCAGGGTATTATGAACATTTCCACCTGCTAATAACATGCATCTGTATCTGCATATCTTATCTGGATGATATTATCATGGGCCTTCACATTTACAATTGATAATAATGTACATTCTCATAATCACCATTTTTGTGATCAATCCTAATATGCAATTATGGTTTTAAGGGAAGAGATGCTGCCATCTGGGCTTCACTGAGGTTGTCTGTAGGTATATGCCTGAACAGGGGGAAGAGGAATTATGTGACCTTTCAGCTTGTTAGGTAGAATTTCTTTTAGTTGAGCATGTAGCCAAACTGACCGAGAACAAACATTTTCCTTAAGATCTGTATATATTTCATGTTGACACCAAGTGGAAAGTCAGTAGATCCCAGTCCCTGATGTATTGATTATGACCTTTCTTTTTTTGCAGGTTCCACAACTTTATGCTAATACAACACTAAATCGCTAGATGTTAACAGCTCCAAGATTTATCTTTAAGATAAACAAATAACCTGCTTTTCTCTGTGTCTCTTTGTTAGCTAATGCAAAGTTGGTAAAAGAAAGCCCCGGGTAGGAAATCGCTTTCGTCTTTAAAATTTTCTCGCTCTTGTCTCCCAAACAATCTCTAGATAGAAGCTAGAGGTTGACGTTTTGACTATGATAATCAATTTAGACCAAGGAATAAGCTTGTAGTGAACTTCTGTTGATTGCTGGCATCTGTGGCCCGAACCTAGCTTTGTGTGTGTGTGTGTGAGAGTGAGAGAGAGACCGAGTGAGAGAGAGACCGAGTGTGAGAGAGAGAGAGAGAGAGAGAGAGAGAGAGAGAGAGAGAGAGAGAGAGAGAGAGAGAGAGAGAGAGAGAGAGAGAGAGAGAGAGAGAGAGAGAGAGAGAGAGAGAGAGAGAGAGAGAGAGAGTATGCCTCCCCTCTTTGGTGGGCAGGTAGGAGGATGAAAGCTTCTCTTAGATGCAGGCAGCTCAGATTTTTCTGCAGGCAGCTGCCATACCTTTACCACTGTGCTCTGTAATATGACACACACGTACAGACAAACACACACACACCCAGACAAATATCCACCCACACATGCACACACAGACATACACACAGATGCACAAACACACTCCTCTGCTTCTCTGAGGGGTTGACCTAAAAGCAGACTTTTCCTACGTCTTTGCTCCCCTCTCTCAACCAACAGAGATCTGTATTAATGTGTTCAGGAAACATGTAAGAAACACGCAGAATCAGAATAAGTGATTTTTACAGGAGTGCTGATAAAAATTTGTATGATGTACACTAATATGAATTTTTGAAGTTGCTTTTGTCTCTGCTGTGATCGCTTCAAGAAGCTGTTTCCTGTCAAAATCCCACAGGAGACTATCTGACATTTATTTGATGGATATGTAATTTAACATAATGCCCGTTTTTTTCTTTCAGAAAGAACATTGCTAATGCTTTTGCATTATTTAGATGCAGTCTCTGAGTTGTCACATGTGCCAGATGTGTGTGTGTGTCCATTGTATGTTTGTTTATATTTATGCACTGGGGAAAACAGTAGAGCCCCTTTGAAAGACTTCCAATATTCCACTGGAATAGTTGGAGTTCCTGGAAATAAATTCTTTAAACAAACTTACATCATTATTAGAAGCAACTTTGAACTAACACAAAGAGGAACTTTGTAATGAACTCGGGTTTAAGGATGTGGCTGAGTGTGTGTGAGTGGATGTGTGCACATTTGAGTGCTTACACATGGATGTGTATGTTATGGTGTATACAACTGTATATTCATGGAGCTGAGACTAAAACAACAATTTCACTCAAAGCCTTACTTTAACAGTATGCCTTAACATAATTGTCAGCTTTTTTAAATCAATTTTTCAGAAATGTGCCAAAAAATGTCTCTTGGCATTTTGACATTGCTCTCATGGTGTCCAATGAAATTGAATGTTTGCTTCATAATAACCTCTTGGAAAAAACCCAAACTCAGCTTCCTGTCTCAAGAGCAACTGTGCAAGCAAAGCACACACTGTGAAACAGAAAA
Organism: Scomber scombrus; assembly: GCF_963691925.1. NCBI lineage: Eukaryota > Metazoa > Chordata > Actinopteri > Scombriformes > Scombridae > Scomber > Scomber scombrus. The sequence goes on along the minus strand of NC_084975.1, from coordinate 16,537,356 downwards.
TGTCTCAAAATTTGTCCCTTCTTTTCTTTATGGCCATGAAATATCACCAAGCAGGCTAATGTACAGGACAGTGCATTTCACCTATGAATACATAGTCTTTATATATTTTTGCATGTTTTAACCCTTATATTAAAAAGCCAGAATTATATACTTCCAAAATTTGCCACTGCTGTATGACACTGCGAACATATTTTCCTTTTTTCCATGATGACAGCTCATCACAGTAGATTATGGAGGTCAGCATGCTTAGACTTGAAACATACATAAAATACATATTCTAGCATGGGAAACATATTCTTTGTTTTGTTAAAATTTAAGTTTAAACCATCAAAATAGGGGCTCTAACATCAGAGTTTCAAGACTAAAATGCAAACACCACTGCACTCATAAAATACGCTGTCAGAAAATCAAATCCAGAAGGCAGACAGGCAAACATGGACACTGTAAAATGATAATGTAAAATTGGACTAGTGCATTGCATTGAAAGGTTTCGCTTTGACAGCTAACCCTCAAACCTCAGAGCTTCCTTGAACACAGCTGGAAAATTTGACCTCATACTTGACAGCTTGTTATCTGTATTGCATGGTGCCTACAGTGTATCATGTTATGTCTCAGCCTGTAGCAGTGTGGTCAGTGTTTATTTGATCTTCTTGAACAGTTTCATTCATAAATGAAAACATTTACAGTAAGTGTAGTACATTTTACGTATAATTACTGATTGTATTATCTATTCAATGTGTAAAGAAAAACTGCTGACAACAATGGCGGACTATAGCTTACAACTACTGCTCAGAATCTGCTCAAATTATGGTGTACAGTATGACATCAAATTCTACCCTAAAAGGAAATAAAGTATTATCATGATTGCTTAAACCAAGGAGGGTCAGAAGCTACATTTTGCTTCTTTTCTTATGGCAGATCAAGTGTTAATTGTGGTGAGGGGAGTAAAATACTTGGGTCACATCATCAGCAATGATTTATATGATACAGCGTCACAGTTGCAAACTGTATGCACAAGCTGATATGTTGGCATGCAAATTTCATATGTTTAGAGTTGATGTAAAGACAGTTCTTTTTAAAGCATATACAGCCCACCTATTTTACAATTTTGGAAAAGCAAAAATGAAGAAGCATCACGTTGCATTTAATGATGCATTCAGTATCTTGCTTAAGCTTCCAAGATGGACAGTGAAAATAATATGTTTGTTACCAACAACGTCCCCACCTTTGACGCTGTGTTGAGAAATATGATGTACAAATTTATATGTCGCTTAAATTATTCTAAAAATGAAATTATAATGGAATTAACTGAACCTACACAAAGTGACACAATGTACTCTTGTTTTTGGAAGCATTGGAACACATACATATGTGTTACATACGTGTCTTAACCAATACTACCATGAACCTGTATATATCCGTACTGTATTGTCCTTGTATTTTAATTGTATTTTTTTATTGTGTTTATATTATTGATATGGACCTAGGGTTAATAAAGTTGTCCGAAATAGAGTTTCCTCATCCTCTTCCAGACCCAGAAAAACACTTATAATAACCCTGTTTCACTACAGACCTTTTGACTTGCCATAGCAGAAAAAACATAGATGTTACTAATAACATTAACAATAGTCCTTTTCTATTCAGGTGTCCCAGTAAGCTGTGACAGTTTGACAGTGAGCCAGGACATGAAACTTGGACAGCTAAAGGGAATCAACCATCATTAGTTTTATTATTTACTCCTGTGACGTGTCAAAACATCTTCTTTGAAAAAGGCCAATGCAGTGTGAAATGACCTTGATTCCCAATAAGCCATGCATGTGATATGTACATGCAAACACACTGGTGTTGTCTCTTAAAGGAATAGTTCAACATTTTGAGAAATATGCTTGATTGCTTTCTTGCTGAAAGTTACATACAACTGGTGCAATTGATGCCATTGTTTGGAGCCAGCTTAGCATAAAGACTGGAAACAGGGGGAAACAGCTAGCCTTTCCAAAGGTAACAACATTTGAATGCTGGTATCTCTAAAGATTATTAGTTGAAACGTTATTTCGTGTTTGTTTAAGTGTAAAAATAACAATTATTAGTTTTATATGTAGTTATAGTAGACTGTTTCTGGACAGAAAGCAATATCTTCAATGTCCTTGAGTTACGTCGTCACCATGGGGTTGCCAAGCAACCAGCAGAGGTAACAGAAAGTCACTTAGTGTGGCCAAGAAATAGTTAGAAACACTATATAAAACCTGTAAAACCAGCTAGTGCAAAACCTTATATTGAACAGGCAGAGAGTGATATTGATATTCTTTAAATCTAGGTAAAAAAAAGTAAGTGTAAGTGTATTTCTCAAAAAGTTCACCTATTCCTTTAGTCAGTTATGTACTTACAGATTCTTCCGGTTAATTCAGTAATTAGCAGCATTATTTACTTATTACATACACGTACATCATAAAGGCATTAAATGTCTCACCTGAATAAAGAAGAATATGAGCAGATGGCAGCTGGCACATGGCAACATCACCACAGACACCCTATTAAAGAGAGATGGGGGACATACATGAGGTGAGTAAACAGCCAGAAAACAACCTGACTGTCAACAGATGGAGAGGATAGGATATCATTTAGAGGAGCTGGCTGAATACTGACCCTTCTCCCTGTGAGCTTTGATGCAGAGTAACATCTGACAGACAACCCCATTTCACCTCCGACCCTGTTCAAATCTAAACTCAGTGAGTAGGCTGCGCACAAACCAACGCACAACTCCTCTCAACAACAACTGCTTCTTGTGTTTCATCCTCTGTCTCCTCCATGGCATCACCCCTGCATCCTTTTTTCCTACCCTCCACTCCCCTCCTCTTCCTCCCCCACGCTCTCCTCTTGCTACTGCTCCTCTCTCCCATTTATTCCCACCTCCCTTACACCCTCCACAGACCTCACTCTCCCCCTAACAGGCAGGGCTGCTGTGGATGACACGTATCCAGCTGAGAGCAGCCATGCAGGGTCGATGGACCGAAGTATACTGAGAGGAGAGCCCCACAACCCGGCCCTGTGTTTGTGTGTGTATGTTCTTTCCTTTGTGTGTGTTCATGTGTGTGTTTCTGTGTGTGTTAGTGTCCTTGTTTACCTGTCTATTCTGCAGCTTACAGAACCAGCAGCTGCACCAATGACGTGAATCTCACAGTATGGGGAGTCACTGCATGTGCAAAAGCTTTGTTATTATAAAACAAAATAAGACCCCTTATTAGATCTCCACATTGTTAGAGTTTTATCAGTTAATTTCTCTCTCTCTCTCTCTCTCTCTCTCTCTCTCTCTCTCTCTCTCTCTCTCTCTCTCTCTCTCTCTCTCTCTCTCTCTCTCTCTCTCTTTATCTCTTTCTGTCCTTATATTTTTCTTTATGTTTAAGGACAAATAAGTACAGTACTATTCATTGATGCTGAGGGAATGTGAACTTATGGAAGACAGTGTGTGAGAAGTCCTTTTTAAAATGTGTGAGAAGTATTTATTTTTGACCATCACATAACAATTACGTGTGTGGGTTTGTTGGTATGCTTGTGTGTAGACATGGCGAGTTCAGACAGTCTAACGGGTGCAATGGGCTGTGAGCATTAATTATTTACAAAGTGCATTTTAGGCAGGAAAGACTGATGATCCATGAATAGGATACAAATATATCACAAAACACAACAGTATGATGCACATCCCTCTACCTGTCTAAAGCAGGCGCAATGGCCCACATGCTTAAAAAACAAAACAAAAACCAAAAAACCCCAAAACAATTTGCATAGCTTCTGTCAATTTAGTATAAACACATTTAATAAAATCTGGATAGTTATACACAAGAATTTGGTTAATCCTTCTGATGAGCTCTCTACAACTCAATGTCTCCTGACAGTGTGTAAGCACTAGAGAAATGTATGTAAGGTGACGACAGCAAGCTTGGGTTAAACCCCCTTTATCATCATTTACTAATCAAAATCAGTAGGCAGGTACTCTGATCTCAGATGACTATTGACGTTCTGTTTACAGTCAAATAGAAAACAGCCTGTTCCTGTATTGATTAACCAGTCCATTTGACCTGCATTAGGTTTAAGGTTAAAGGCCGTATCATGTTAGAAACATAGAAATGGATTTCCTAGACCTTACAGACAGCTGAAATTGAAAAGATTCAACGGCACAAACCATTGATCTTTGCTTAACAAAAGAAGTGCAGTCCCACATTTTAAAAGTGTGTAATCCTCATGCTATTATAGATAAAGAAGTACATTTATAATGAAAAATGGATTAACCCATACAAGAACTTGAATGCTTCAAGGGCACACAGACTAGACAGTGCTCTCATGTGCAGTGGGTACTCCAAAAGGATTCTCCACTAAAAGAGCTTTTAACCTACGAGCACCACACAAAGTCTGCAGTGGGAGTACTGAACATCATGGAGCACATTTCACTACCTTATCTCCAAAAACGATGCGGAAAATGAAGGCTATTAATCAACTCTGAGATTAGCATAATTGAGAGAAATGAACTGATCATTTTGCTAATTATTTCATAATTTAAGTAATTTTTTATTTAAAAAATGAATGCTGAGTCCAGCCTCTATTAAAAAAGGATTTAATGCTTTTCTCTGTTTTATATCACTATAAATTGAATATGTTTGGGTTTACGAAATAAGTACAAGTTGCCTCCATGGGGTCTGGTAAATTGTGATTTTGGCAATTTTCATTTGATAGATACAAATGATTAGCTGATAACCTAAGAAATCTAATAATCTATAGCGAAAGTCATTTTCGGTCCCAGGCCTTGATGTATCTGATCTATGTCTTTCTATTCAGTTTCAGTCAGTTGTTGTCTTCATAGCTTTCACAGTGTGTTTTCTCTGACTTTTGGTGGCCCACAATTCATGTGACATGGCGTGATTAAAAATGACTGTTCAGCCTAAAAACAGACCACGATTGGAAAATGTGTGAAAGCATTCATCAGAACAGCATTTCATCACTGCAGAGGGCGGCAGGCCTGTCAGAAGGAGAATTACCCCTCTGTGGATGGCATCTATCAACTTAACGGTCATGTAATGACCCTGGGAGTCATCATGGGGCATCAGTCAACCTCGCCATGGCGCTGGTGCTGCTGCATCCTGCTTAATTCATGTTCACACCCCGCCAGTCAGTCGTCAACGCAGTCGATACATGAGGTGTACAGAGCGTTACATTGTACAGGTAGGGAGTAATGTTGGGCATTGACCACTTCACACAGTTAGAAGAATACATATAATTGGTTTGGACAGACACAAGACTCTTGGGTTGAATAA